>NW_026779737.1:0-75960 GCF_030144855.1 Hypanus sabinus
GGTGTTCCTTCTGCCCGTTTGGTTTAGTGCATGCATTTTGGTCTTGCCTTCGGCCTGGTTTTCAAAATTATCAGTGAGGTTTCGGGTGTGACACTGTGACCTTGCCCACTTATAGCTGTATTTGGTGTGGCCGATGATGTTTTGGGTTTAAATGCAAACCTGTCGGATATCATTTTACTTACATCGTTGCTGGCGCGTAGGAGAATCTTGCTGGTCTGTAAATCTGCCACTCCCCCATCTGCTGCTGCTTGGTTAGAGGACGTAATGTTCTTTTTCTGAAATTAGACAAGATTAAATTCACTCTGAGGGCGTCTGTGAGAAAGTTCTGTTCGAAATGGGGACCGTTCTTGTCCTATTTTGGGAGTCTTAAGGAATTACCTAATAGTTGGGGGCATTTGATTGTACTTGGGAAGTTGCTTCCGTTTTAACACGCGTATGATTTACCGCACAGGGTGGTTGACTAATTGTAATATGAGTGTATTCTGGATCATCTGAGCTGTTGTAGCTGTGTGTGGGACTTCGTCTTGAAGTAGTGTGGGGGTCAGGCTGTGAAATGTCCGTACTTGTATATGTGAAGTGTTGTATTGAAAATAAATTAGCAGTCATTTTATGTTCGGGGGGGGGGGGGCGGGTGAGGGGAGGTTTGTTTAGCAGTAAGATACAAAAGCAAAATGGAGGAAAATGTATTCCATTATGTATTATATATTGTGACGTACCTTCAACAAAATATATTGTTAAAAAAAGAATCATCGAGAAGGAATGGTCTGCTGTGAAAACAGGAAGGAAGGGGAGGAGAGCGGAAGCCACAGAAAGGGTGTTCATATTAAGCCTTTTGAGCAGAACTTCTGAAGCACCATTTTCTTCCAACGTATTTCTGATGGGAGTCTGTTTAATCCCCGAAATCCACAGTTCCTTGGCCAGGAGTCACAGACAGAGCGAGAATCCCTGCATACAATCCCATCACATACTCCTGGAAATATACACTGAGTAACGCTCCCTCCGCAACGATCCATCACTCATCGCCTGGATCATACACAGAGTGCAACTCCCTCCATATTGTTTCATCACACTCTCCCGGGTCACACACAGAGTCAAGCTCCGTCTTCCCAGTCGGATCACACACTCCCGATGTTAGATACAGAGTGAATATCCCTCAGCTCCCTCCCATCACACACTCTCGATGTCAAGTAGAGAGTGAACCTCCCTCCACACCACCCCGTCACACTGTACCGGGGTTACACACAGTGAGAATCTGCATCCACATCGTCAGATCACACAGTCCCGTACTCCACACAGTACGAACACATTTCTAGAGTCAGAGAATCAGCTCACGCATCATCAGAAAAAGTCAGAAAAAGTGCGCAACCACTCCTCCGTTCTCCCCATTCACCAATATCCAGTATTTCGACACCCCTGTTGACTCAAATTAAGCGTGCCTCTCAGAGATGGCGTGTGTTTGTGTGAGCGGATGGTGCGCTGCGGGTAGAGAAAATAGGAGGAGGAGAGTAGAGGCGAGAGAAAGGGTGTTAATATTGCAGACTGAAGCAAGTGGTGTGAAAAACATACAACCGGCCTATGAACGCAGAGCTGTGAACAGACTCAGATCTTGTTGATAGATATCCAGTGGAAGGGGGAGGTGTAATACTAGACGTCATTTTTCCCTCATACTCCCCACAATTGCCTGTGAAACAGAGAGTGAGGAGAGTCGGGAGAGGTGGGGAGTGGAGAGCAACTGAGGTTTGGAGCGTTTTCTTCGGCATTCACTCAGGAGAAGGATATTCACTAAGGAGAAGCAGTAAAGAAGTGCATGGTGTAAAGCCAGATCTAACATATAGAAAGGCTTTGAGGAAAAAGAAGCAGAATAAAGGGTGTAAATGCAGTAAGGTAGAAGTGCTGAAGAGTGTGCATTTCAATGCAAGAAGCATCTGGAACAAAGATGATGAACTGAAAGCTTGCATACATACATGGAATTATGATGTTTTACGGAACTTGGCTGGCAGCAGTGCAAGAATGGATTCTCAATATTCCTGGAATACAGTGCTTTAAAAGGGATGCAAAGACGGGAAAAAAGAGGAGGAGGATTGGCAATCCTGTGTAATAGTGTAATAGTATCCTGGTCAAGGAAACTATTACAGTTGCAGAAAGGGTGGATAATGTTGCAGGATCCTCTTTTGAGTCAGTATGCGTGGAAGACAGGAACAGGAAAGGAGCTGTTACTCCACTGGGGTTATTCTATAGGCCCCCTGGTAGCAGCAGAGATTCCGAGGAGCAGATTGGGAGGCAGATATAGAAAGGTGCAAATATAACAAGGTTGTTATCATGGGTGATTTTAGCTTCCCGAATATTGATTGACACTTGATTACTTCCTAGGGTTTAGATGGGACAGATTTTGTTAAGTGTGTCCCGGATGGATTCCTTTCACAGTATGTTGACAGACCGACTGGGGGGAATGTCGTACTTCATCTATTTTGATGGTCACCCACTGACTGATCTGTGACCTGACCCAGTTCGCTACCTATTAGATCACCGCTCCCTGGCCTTTAGTATTAACATGGAAAAGGATAGAATCAGAGAGCAGAGGAAAATATAATTGGGGAACGGCAAATTATGAGGCTGTAAGGCTAGAAGTTCCGGGTGTGATCTGGGGTGATGTTTTTGCAGGGACATATACTATGGACATGTGATCGATGTTTAAGGATCTGTTGCAGGATGTTAGGCGTAAATTTTTACCGGTGAGGAAGATAAAGAATGGTGGAGTGAAGGAACCTTGGGTGACAAGTGAAGTGGAAAATCTAGTCTGGTGGAAGAAGACAGCATATATGAGGTTATAGGAAGCAGGGATCAGATGGGTCTATTGAGGAATATAGGGTAGCAAGAAAGGAGCTTAAGAAGGAGCTGAGACGAGCAAAAAGGGGGCATGAGAAGGCCTTGGAGAGTAGGGTAAAGGAAAACCCGAAGGAATTCTTCAATTATGTAAAGAACAAACGGATGAGAGGAGTGATGCTGGGATCGAATTAGAAATAAAATTGGGAAGATATGCCTGGAGGCTGTGGAAGTGAGCGGGGTCCTCTATGGATACTTCTCTTCTGTATTCACCACTGAGAGGGGACTTGATGACGGTGAGTGCAATATGAGTGACGTTAATATTCTGTAGCATGTAGATATTAAGAGAGAGGAGGTGTTGGAATTGTTAAAATTCATTCCAACGGATTAGCCCCCGGGACCTGACGGAATATTCCCTAGGCTGCTCCACGAGGCGAGGGAAGAGATTGCCGAGCCTCTGGCTAGGATCTTTATGTCCTCGATGACAGGGAAATTGTACCGGAGGATTGCAGTGAGGCGAATGTTGCCCCCTTGTTTAAGAGACGCGATGTAATGATGCAGCTCTATAAAGCTCTTGTTAGGCCACACTGGGAGTACTGTGTCCAGTTCTGGTCTACTCACTATGGGAAGGATGTGGAAGCATTGTAAAGTATGCAGAGGAGATTTACCAGGTTGTTGCCTGATTTAGAGAGTATCGATTAATCTCAGAGATTAAGGGAGCTCGGGCTTTACTCTTTGGAGAGAAGTAGGATGAGAGGAGACATGAGAGAGGTGCACAAGATATTAAGCGGAAAAGACAGATTGGACAGCATGTGCCTCTTCTTCAGAGCACCACTGCTATGTACAAGAGGACATAGATTTAAGGAAAGGGGTGAGATGTTCCAGACGGATATTAGAAGAAGCTGTTTCACTCACTTGGTGCGTGGAATGCACTGCCTGAGCCAATGGTGGAGGCAGATACACTAGTGAAGTTTAAAAGACTACTACAGAGGTATATGGAGGAATTTAAGACGGGGAGTTGTATGGGAGACAGGGTTCGAGGGACGGAACAACATTGTGGGACGAAGCGCCTGTAATGTGCTTTACTATTCTATGCTCTATGTATATTGAATTGTGTAAGGTAAGGGAAACAAGGAGGGATGTTATGGAATCTATGACTAGGTGAGATAAACGTTCGGCACGGAATAGAAGGGCCAAGATGGACTTTTTCCGTGTTGCAATGGTTTAGCTGCAGGTCAGCTTCACGGAAACGCAGAGGGACGTAGGGAAAGTACGGGATATGGCAGGAGGCAGAGAGAGTGTGTTAAATAGAGGCATCAGTGCAAAAGACAAGAGAGGGAGAGTGTGCGAGATACAGAGATTAAGACACAGAGTGAAACTCCCTCCCTTCCACACAGTCCCATCTCACACCCCCGGGGTCAGAAACACAGAGATGATTCCCCCACGTATAGAGAATCTCATTCCGTACCGTCCCATCACACACTCCCGGTGTTAGACACAGAGGGAAGATCACTCCACACAGTCCCATCACAGACTCCAGGAGTCTCTCAGTCCTTAGTTTAGGAGCGGGGGATTGAGGATGTAACCTCACCTTTCCTTCTGGTCAAAAGTTGGCAGAAGAATTCGGGGAGAGGAAGGATTTTCTTGAGGGTTTGAGCATTCTTGAGACTGGTGGTCTGGCTGATGACCAGAAGGGAATTCGCGTTTATCCTGGATTCAACGTTCCAATGCAACTCATGGACATTTAGAAGAAATTGGCACCGATTCGTGTTCATCTTCTGATATTGATCCCAAAGTGTCTTCTGTCCCGGTCGTAAGTGATCGGAGAGTGAAGAATCTCTGTCAATAAACAAAGAAATGCTTACCAAGGGTTCATAAAGCGAGTAATATTAGAGATGCAGAAGATTATAAGACTAATAGGAAACAGCTTAATTTGGAATATGGAGAGTCATAAGGGTCATGTAAGGCCTTGGTCGGCAGGATTAAGGAAATTCACAAAGGATTCCACAAGTATGTGAAAAGCAAGAGGATAAGACCTGAAAGAATTGGACCCATCAAGTGTGACAGTGGGAAATTGACTATGGAACCAGATGAAATAGCAGAGGTACTTAATGAATACTTTGCTTCAGTATTCCCTATGGAAGAGGATCTTGGTGATAGTAGTGATGACTTGCAGCAGACTGAAAAGCTTGAGCATGCAGATATTAAGAAAGACGATGTGCTGGAGCTTTTGATAAGTTCAAATTGGATAAGTCGCCCAGACCGGGTGAGTTGTTCCCCAGGCTGCCATGGGAGGCAGGGAAGAAATTGCTGAATCTCTGCAGATTATCTTTGAATCATCAGTGGGGACAGGAGAGCTTCTGGATGTTTGGGGGTCTGGGGGTTTGCGGATGTTTTTCCTTTATAAAGAAAGAGAGTAGAGATGCCCAGAAATTATAGACCAGTGACACTAACCTCACCGGTTGGTAATTTGATTTAGAAGATAAGGAGATGCGGTATTTTCCAACTTTGTGAGAGGTATAATATGATTAAGAACAGTCAGAATGTTTTTGTCAAGGGCAAGTTGTGCCGAAAAAGAGGATTGAATTTTTAGAGGATGTGACTAAACACGTTGATGAAGGAAGAGCAGCAAGGCATTTGATAAGGGACCCTACGCATGGCTTATTGAGGAAGTAAAGAGGCATGGGTTCGAACGGGAGATTGCCATGTGGAGCCAGAACCTGCTTGACTACAGGAGGTAAAGAGTGGGTGTGGATGTGTCATATTCTTCATGATGGTCGGTGACAACTGGTGTGCTTCAGCGATCTGTTCTGGGACCCTTACTGTTCTCGACTTTTACAAAAGACCTGGTTGAGGATGTGGAGGGATGGGTTAGTAAGTGTGATGATGACACAAAGGTTGGAAGTGTTGTTAGTAATGTAGAGGTTTGTCAGAGGTTACAGCGGGACATTGATTGGATGCAACACTGGATTGAGAAGTAGCAGATGGAGTTCAACCCAGATACTTATGACGTGTTTCAGTTTGATACGCCAATAATATGGCAGAATATAGCATTAATGTTAAGACTCTTGGCAGTGCGGAGAATCAGATGGGTCTTGGGATCCGATCCAAAGGACGATCAAAGCAGCTGCACAGATCGACTCTGTGGTTAAGACGGCGAACGGTGTAGTTCCCTTCATCAGTCTTGGAATTCAAATTAGTGCTCAGAGGCAATGTTGCAGCGATATATGCCCCTGGCCAGACACCACTTGGAGTACTGTGCTCAGTTCTGTTCGCCTCGCAACGGGAAGGACGTGGAAGCCATAGAAAGGGTGCAGTGAAGATTCACAGGGAAGTTTCCTCGATTGGGGAGCATGCCTTATGATAATTGGTTGAATGAACTCGGCCTTATCTCCTTGGAGCGACGGAGGATTAGAGGTGACCTGACAAATTTGGAAAATAGAATAAGAGGCATTGATCGCGTGGATAGTCAGACGATTTTTTCCCTCGGCTGAAATGGTTGCCACAAGATGACACATGTTTAAGGAGCTGGGGAGTAGGTACAGAGGAGCTGTCAGTGGGTTAGATAGAGATTCGTGAGTGTGTGGAAATGGCTGCCGGCAAAAGTGGTGGAGGCCGATACGATCGGGTCGTTTAAGAAACTTTTCCATAGGTACATGGAGCTTAGTGAAGGTCTATAGGTAAGCCTAATAATTTCTAAAAGAGGGACAGGTTCGGCAGAACTTTGTAGGCAGAAGAGCCTGTATTGTGCCGTCGGTTTTCTATGTTTCTATGAAAACAACACAACTCAGAACATGGATCCCAGCAACATATCATCCAGGACTCTCGTTCTCTCCACAGAGTCTCCGTTTGTTACCCACATTAACGTATCCCCTGTTACGACAGCTCGACTCTGCTCTCCCTCACATTCCCTTCTGAGTCAAAGAACATTAAACAGAGCCAGCAAACTGCTGTCAGCAACTACCACACACACACGCACACACACACACACACACACACACACACACACACACACACACACACACACACACACACACCTGCATCCGAAGTGTCTGGTTTGTATGTGTGTAAGGGGGGGGGGTGTGGGGGTAGAAGCCGAAATGGGAATATATTGCTGGTGATATAGTGGACACTAGAGGGAGTGGTGTCCACGCAGAGCTGTGGAAATATACCGAACCGAGAGGTCAATATCCGATGGAAAGGACGAGATGTGACAACTGGCACCAATATACCCCTTCCTCCTCACACATCCCTCTGATCACAGAGAAAGTGGGGTGTAGCGGAAGGAGGTACAGATATACTGAGGGGAGTAGAGGAGGAATGGGAAGACGGAAAAGTGTTTGGTGTGTAGAGGAGGGCGGTGTGCTGCATCCAAAGAACAGTATGGGGGAAGGAATTGTGTACGGAGACATGGAGTATTTTCAGGGACGTAAGAGTGAAGGGGACGTGAAGCGTCCTTCTATTCACATTCTGTATTCCCCCGCCTTGAGAAACAAATTCCTTCTCTCCTTCAGCACTTCCCCCGATTCACAGTATAGGTCGTTCACTGCTACAACGAAGTAAACACCGCTTGGGCTGCAATTTAACAAGAGCATCTTTGCCAGCAAACATCTTATCCAAATTCACACATTCCAGATCCTTTCTGATCCAAGGTAAACTTGGTCTTGCTCCTTTATAATCTAAATCTGAGGAACGTCCTATCGTTTTCGACATTTTCATGAAACTAACGACTTTCTGATCACTAGAAACTCTTACACCTGTCTTGTCTCATGCTGCATTAGCAGATCACTGCTGCAGTAGAGAGAGTAACTCTCTCTCTCTCTCTCTCTCTCTCTCTCTCTCTCTCTCTCTCTCTCTCTCTCTCTCTCTCTCTCTCTCGTTGGGACGTCGTACTGATTAAGGAATCTTATCTGAACATTTTTGACAAACACTATCCCACAGGTCCTTTTGCAGTATGCGTCTCAGTCAAAAGGTTAGAAGCTGAAATGACCTGCTATCACAGTCTTCTATTTCCTGCAACTTTCTACTATCTCTCTACAGATTTGTTCCTCCTGATCAGGCGGACTATTGGCTGTTCTACAGAGTAGCCACTTTCTCATGGCCATTCATTTCTTGTTCCTCATTTCCTCATTTCTATCGATGAAGGAAGAGTAGTAGATGTAGTGAACATGGATTTCAGCAAAGCATTTGATAAGGTTCCCCATGCGAGGCTTATTGAAAAAGTAAGGAAGCAAGAGATCAAAGGGGACATTACCGTGTGTATCCAGAACTAGCTTACCCACAGAAGACAAAGACTGGCTTTTAGACGGGTCATAATCTGCGTGGAAGTCGGTCACCAGTTTTGTGCCTCAGGGATCTGTTCTCCGATCCTAACAGTGCGTCAGTTTTATAAATGACCTGGGTGAAGAAGTGGAGGGTTGGGTTAGAAAGTTTGCTGATGACATAAATGTTGGAGGTGTTGTGGAGAGTGTAGAGGGCTGTCAGAAGTTACAGCGGAACATTGATAGGAAGCAAAACGGGCTGAGAAGTGGCCGATGGAGTTCAACCCAGATAAGTTTGAAGTGGTTCAGTTTGGTAGTTCAAATGTGATGGCAGAATATAATACTCAGTGTAAGACTCTTGGCAGTGTGGAGGATCAGAGGGATCTTGGGACACGAACCCACAAGAAACCTCAAAACAGCTGCGTAGGTTAATTCTGGGGTTAAGAGGGCCTACGGTGCATTGGTCTTTATTAAACGTGGAAATGAATTTAGGAGACGAGAGGTAATGTTGCAGCTACCTAGGACCCTGGTCACACCGCATCTGGAGGATAGTGCTCAGTTCTGTTCGCCTCATTACAGAGGGGCTGTGGAGACCATGGGAAGGGTATAGGGGAAATTCACAAGGAAATTGCCTGGATTGGCGAGCATGTCTCATGACAACATTTTTAGTGAACACGGCCGTTCCTCCTGCGAGTGGAGGATGAGAGGTGACATGATAGAGCTGTATAATATTAATAGAGGCTTGGATCGTGTAGATAGTCAGAGGTTTTTACCCAGGGCTCAAATGGTTGCCACAAGAGGACTCGGGCTAAAGGTGCTGGCGAGTAGGTACAAAGGAGATGTCAGGAGTAAGTTTTTTACTCAGAGAGTGGTGAGGGTGTGTATGGTATGATCTGCCGGCAACGTTGGTGGAGGCGGATACAATCGGGTCGTATAAGAGACTTTCAGAAAATCTTTGATAAGGTCCCACACAGGATATTAGTGGGCAAAATTAAAGCACTTGGTATGGAAGGTACGGTACTCACTTGTATAGAAAATTGGTTGGCAGACAGGAAACAAAGTGTAGCGATTAACGTGTCCCTTTTCTGACTGGCACGCAGTGACTATTTGGGTACCGGAAGGCTCGGTGCTGGGACCGCAGCTATGTACAATATACATTAGTGATTTAGATGAAGGGATTAAAAGTCACAGCAGCAAATTTGCAGATGACACAAAGCTGGGTAGTAGTGTGAAATATGAGGAGGGTGTCAGGAAAATGCAGGGTGACTTGGACAGGCTGAGTGAGTGCACAGATTCATGGTAGATGCAGTTTAATGTGGATAACTGTGAGGTTATCTACTTTGGTGGCAAGAACAGGAAGGCAGATTACTATCTGAATGATGTCAAGTTAGGAAAAGGGGAAGTGCAACGAGATCTATGTGTCCTTGATAATCAGTCGCTGAAAGTATGCATGCAGGTACAACAGACAGTGAAGAAAGCTAATTGCATGTTGGCCTTCATAACAAGCGGAGTTGAGTATAGGAGCAAAGAGGTCCTTCTCCAATTGTACAGGGCCCTGGTGAGACCACACCGAGGGTATTGTGTTCAGTTTTGGTCTCCAAATTTGAGGGAAGATATTCTTCCTATTGAGGCAAAGCAACGTAGGTTCACGAGGTTATTTCCCGGAATGGCGTGCCAGTCATATGTTGAAAGATTGGAATGGCTGAGCTTGTATACACTGGAATATAGAAGGATGAGAGGGGACCTGAATGAAACCTAAGATTATTAAGAGATTAGACAGGGCAGAGGCAGGAAAAATATTCCCGATGTTCGGGGAGTCCAGAACCAGAGGCCACAGTTTAAGAATAAGGGGCAGGCTATTTAGAACAGAGTTGAGGAAAAACTTTTTCACCCAGAGAGTTGTGGATCTATGGAATTCTCTGCCTCAGGAGGCAGTGGCGGCCATTTCTCGGGATTCTTTCAAGATTCTCTAGATAGAACTCTTGAAGGTAGCGGAGTCAAGGGGTATGGGGAGAAGGTAGGAACGGGGTACTGATTGTGGATCAAATTGAATGGCCGTGCTGTCTGGAAGGGCCAAATGGCCCACTCCAGCACCTGTTGACTATTGTCTATTGACGTTTTGATAGGTACACGGAGCTTAGAGAAAATACAGGGATATGGGTAAACATAGTAATCGCTAAGTAATCGCATGTTCGGCGCAACTTTGTAGATGGAAGCCCCTGTGTTGTGTTGTATTTTCTATGTTTCTATGTTTCCACCCATAAAGCCTCAGTTTGACGAGTTCTCTTGTCTGTTCTGGCTCTGCTCTGCGGTGACATTTTCTCAGCTCTGTAATGTCACCCCACCCCCGTAACTCATTTCGCTTTTTCACGTCTAAAAATAGGGAACCCCGAAATATCGTGTTGACCTGCTTTCTCCTCCTAGACCCAATTCTGAATAACGGCTTCAATATCATAATTCACCGTGTTGATTCATGGCCTGAGCTCACCTTCCAGTCTTTAAATCTTCCTGCATTAAAATATACGGAGCTCAGGGCACCAGTCGCTTGATGCACAGCCGTTTGGATCCTGACTTTTTCTTAGGACTTAACAACATCTGTCTCCATAACGACTCCGCTGTCTGCTCTCCAACTCTGAAGCCCATCCCACTGCAAATCGAGTTCAACAACTCTCCCAGAAACTTTCATGTGCACCTCTGACAAAACTTCCCGCTAGGATATCAGGTCCCCTCCAGTTTATGTGTAAACCGTCTTCCATCTATTTTGTGCACGTCCCACCTTCCTTGGAAAAAAAACTACAGTGATTCAAATTTTTTGGAGCCCTCCCACCAACACCAGCACTTGAGCTACGTTCTAAACTGTATGGTCTTCCTCTGTCTGAGCACACAAGGACGGATAGTGGTCCTGACCTTTAGTTTAATGGCTAACTCCCTGACCTCATTTTGGAAAACCACCTTCACATACTTACCGATTTTATTTGTACATATATGCTGCTCACTCAGCCTCTTAAGAATCAAAGAGAAGGAATGGTGTGCTGTGAAACGAGGAAGGAAGGGGAGGAGACTGGGGCCACTGAAAGGCTGTTCAGTTTGCAGCCGTTAGAGCAGAACGTGCGAGCTACCATTTTCTTGCTCCCTATCTCTAATTGGAGTCGGTTTAAACACCAAAATCCACTGACCCATGACTAAGAATCCGAGGCAGAGCGAGAATCCCTCCATACAATCCCATCGCACACTCCTAGAAACATACACTGCGTAACGCTCCCTCTGCAAGGATCCATCACACACTACCGGGGACAGGCACAGAGTGAACCTCCCTCCACATTGCTCCCATTATGCACCCCCGGGTTCAGACACAGACAGAAACCCCTTCCGCACCTTCGTATCACACTGTCCCGGCGTCTGACACAGACAGAAACTCACCCTACACCGACCCATCACACTCCTGGTGTCAGACATGTGAACAAACCCCCGCACCATCGTAGCACAGTCTACCGGAGTCAGAAAATGTGCGCAGATCCCTCTCTCCCCCGGTCTCCCCACTCACCAATACCGAGCACTTCGGTGTTCCAGCAGACTCGAACTGTGTGTGTCTCTCGCAGATGCTGTGTGTGTGTGTCTCTGTGTGACCGGATGGCGTGCTGCCTGAAGAGGAAGGAAGTGGAGGAGAGAGGAGGCCAGTGAACGGGTGGTGGGACTGCAGCCACTGATGGTGGAACCACGTGACCGGTCTGTGCATGTAGAGCTGTGGAGAGGCTCAGAAACCGGTGACAGATATCCGGTGGGAGGGGGAGGTGTAGCACCAGACGTCCTCTCTCACTCATAGTCACCACAATTGCCTGTGAACACAGAGAGGGGAGAGGGGCGACGGAGATTGTGAGAGATTTAAAGGATGGAGCGTGTCACGGAGAGTGGGTGAGCCATAGGGAAGGTAGAGGAGGAGGGACACGGCGAAGTGAGGGACTGGTTCCCAGCGACGCGGGAGCTTGCAAGGGATGGAGGGGTGACGGAGACGGGTGGTGTAGGAGAGGGACTGTTTGACGGAGATTTCTTTGATCTTTTGATCAAAGAGATACTTTGATCTCTTCCCACCCGATTAGTTCAAACAGCATTCTGCTTTTTTTCTACAGAGCAGAGAACGTCAGTAGCAGAGCAGAACAGACCCTTCGGCCCAAAAGTTTGTGATATACCAAATGAAGCAAATGTCTGCTGCAGACACCATGTCAGTCTCCCTCCATTCCCTGCACACCTACGAGCCTGTTAAACAGCCTTATACGGCTCTGTGGATCTCCCTTCACCACCAGCGCTGGCAGCACGTTACAATCACTCAGCAAACCCTATGACAGCAGAAACGTACCAAACACATTTTCTTTCAACTTATCCCCTCTCTCCCTAAAGCGGGCCCTCCGGTATTAGGCATTCCCACCTTGAGGGTAAAATACCCGCTGCCTGGTCAGTCTCTCGTAATGACGTAAACAGCCATCAGGTGAACCCTCAGACTCCCCCTCTACAGGGAAAAAGAAAGAAAATTTCCGACCTCTGCTTTTAGATTTTGCTCTCTATCCCTGTCATCTTCACAGGGAACCCTCCTCTATATTCTCTCCAGAGACCCCCACACTCATCCTGTAAAGGGGCGACCCAAAGTGAATGAGTGGACTCGGAAATGTCAAACCCAGTCCCCATCCCTATCTACTTTGCCCGTCGGCTGCTGTTCCTGTTCCTGTTCCTGTTCACTGAAGTCGCGCTCTCTTTCAGTTCTTCCTAGTATTCACGTTCGGTCCCCTCCCTACTACACTGAGGTTAAACAACGCTTGGGCTCCAACTTACCAAGTTCAACGTTGCCAGAAAACAACCCGGCCGAATCCGCACTTGCCAGATCATTCCCGACTCCAGTAAAGTTGGCCTTTATCCAAGTTAGGATCTGAAACGCAGGTCAGACCTAACCCTTCCCATAATCATCACTAGGTGAAAATTGTTGCACTATTCAAACTTCTGACCCCTGTCTTGCCCCATTCCGTAGACGAATTGCAGTCTCCCGTTAGAAATTTATAGCAACTTTTTAAAGAAATTTTCTTTAAAAAAATTGACAAACTCTCCCACTGGTCTTTCACTGCATGAGACTCACAGTCGATACCAAGAAAGTTAAAATCACCCATTTTCACAACCTTATGTTTCTCGTAACAGTCTGCGATCTCTCTACAGATTTATTCCTCTGAATCCCCAGGACTGCTAGGTGGTCGATAATGTGTCTAATGAACGAGTTCTTACCTCATTCCTCCGATCCACCCGTAATGCCTCACCTGGACGAGTTCGCCAATCTCACCTGACTGAGCATCGGCGTGATAGTTTCCTTGTCCAGTAAAGCTGTCCGTCACCCTTCAATTAATCCCGCATTAGTACCACTAAAACAACCGATACCCGGGAATACTGAGCTAACTGTCCTGTCTGTCCGACAACCAACTCTCACGCCTGGCTGAAATATCATGCTTCCAGGCGTTGGCCCCTGCCCTGAGCTGGTGAACCTTCTGTACAATACTTCCTGCATTGAGACGGACGCTACTCAGACATGAGTCCCAGAAGACTCAACATTCTGCGTCCCAACTTTGTCTGAGGTCTGTTCCAACAACCACTCCACTATCTGTTCAGGAGTTCTGGTCTTCATCCCCCTTCAACTCTCGTTTGAGCCCTCACACTCCCCCTTTCTAAAGGCAAAACTTCCCGCTGGGATACCAGTTCCACTCAAATCCAGGTGTAAACTGAGAGTTGCTCATGGGAGAGGAAATGAAGGAGCTGAGCATCGTGGGGGCGGAGTGGCGCAGTCTCCAGGCGGCAGTGTGTGCTGCCCCCTAGTGTTCGCTCTGCAGAAAACAAAATCTGTTCTGGCCAATTGTAGGTTTCAGTGGAAACCCCAGGTTCGGCCGGCTACGTTAGACTAGAGGAAGATAGTCACCCCAACCCTCCCACCCCACCCCAAAACGATGAAGTCTCGTTTGTGTGGATACTGCGTGTTGTTTTCCCCTTGTGGAACTCAGTATCACGAAAGAGCAAACGTACAGCATATGCGATTAAAAAGATGTGCTTCATAATTCTCATAAAAGAGAAAAAGGGCAAATTTCAGTGAAAGTTTATTGTGCAATTTGGGGCGCACTGTTCTACATCCTGGAATTCCACATCGATATCCGATCGTCGTCACTCGGTCCTGCGGGATCCCAGCTCACTCCTCTTGTGTCCTCAATGGATGGCGCATATTGCAAAGCTCCTGTTATTTGTTAGTAATAACATAGACACTGCTGCAACAGAGAAATCAGTACATTATCAGTGACACCTCACAGACCGTTACATATCTGTGTGTGTGTGTGTGTGTGTGTGTGTGTGTGTGTGTGTTTGTGTGAGTGTGTGTGTCTATGTGTGTTTGTGTGTGTGTGTGTTTGTGTGTGTGTGTGTGTGTGTGTGTGTGTGTGTGTGTGTGAAGACATATTGTGTGAATGTTTCGATTGATGTTCTACAATGCTTGCATCCTTTATATCTTTTGCATATTATGTGTGCTTTGTGCCGTATATGATACTTGGTAATGTCTTTTTCAGCTTGGTCCTGGCTGCATGCATGAGTATTCATGTGTGATAGAATTACAATTAAGCCTGACTTGAATTGAATTGAATTGAAATGAAACCGTCTCGTCTGTATAGGTGGTACCTTCCTTGGAAGCGATTTCCATGATCCACACATAGTAAAGCTCCATCCACACCGTCATATCACACATTCCCGGGTCATAAAAGTACTGAGCCTCCCTCCACACCGTTCCATCACTCACCCAGAGCTAGGCACAGAGTGCAGCTTCCTCTGGATCATCCCATCACACACTCTCGATGTCAGGCAAGCACTGATGCTATCGAGAAACCATCCCATCACACACTACTGAAGTTAGACACTTTCCTCGGACCATCCCCTCACACACTCCCAGGTTCAGGCACAACCTGAAGCTTCCTCTCCCTGATCCCTTCACACACACCCGGGTTCAGATACAAACTGAAGCTCCCTCCCCCCGATCCCTTCACACACTCCCAGTTTCAGACGCTCCTTCTCTCTCACCGATCCCCGGCACTTTGTCGTTCTAGCGGTCCGGAATTGTGTGTCAGTCTCGCAGATCGTGCGTGTGTTTGCGTCCAGATGGTTTCCAGGGAAGAAAAGGGAAGTGGCGGAGAAGGAGAGCCAGTACGTGGCGTTGAGAGGTCACTCAGTGGGAGGAAGCGGTGCCGACCCACTAAACCGGCCTGTCCACACAGTATAGTGAAAGACTCAGAACCGAGAAATCGATATCCGGTGGAGTGTGCGGGGTGTTGGAACACCAGTCGTCACCTCTCCCTCTTCCTATAGAGGAGTGAGAGTGTTGATGGAACCATGGAGGACTGTAGGGAAGGGAGACGGAGTAAGGAGTCGTGAAAGGAGGAGGTAACTCAAACGACGAGGGGTGTTAGGGACGGAGCGCTGATGTAGACGCGTTGTATAGAACAGGAAGTTGGTGACTGAAAGGAGGTGTAGGGTGTAGGGCTGTCCTGTCTGACTGTGACGAGGTTGGTCGCCGACGTAGGATGGCTGATGAGATTGAAGGGTGTTGTAGGGGAGGAAGGGGCTGATGGAGACAGGGAAGGGTGTAGAGACTGCTGGTGGTGACAGAGACTGGCGGTGTTTAGAAGAACGAGGGGGTCGTGCAGCCGACCAAGGGTGAAGTGAAGGGATAGATTAACCAGACCGGGTGGTGGTGCAGAAGAGGGAGGGATTTACGGAGAGGGAGGGGATTTTCGTGGAGGGATGTGCTGACGTAAAACAGTTTGTGTGTAAGGGAGGGAATACATGACGGAAACTTGCAGGGGTGCAGGTGAGTAAGTACCCGAGTTAGGAAGTCACGTTGCATTTTACCAAGACTTTGGACGGGCATATTGTTCGGCTCTGCTCGCCCCCTTCTCTTCCGTGACCTCTGTCTCGACGGCCGATTTAAGAATCATCCTTCAGGCGGGAGAACTCTCGCAAGGTATCGGGTTCCGAATGTGTACCTGGTAGGGCACGGAAAACCTTTGCCATCAACAGGCTGGATTGTTCAAGGACTCGGTGGTGAGGAAAGCAAATAACAGGTTCGCATTCATTTCCCGGACAAGGATTTAATTTTAAGGGTCTGGAGTGGCCTCATTTGAGTGTGCGGAGCTGTCACTTTCACTTTCAGACTCGGACTGCCAATTTCTGCCTGTCACAATCCTTCCAGGAAAGTTTGTAAGTAAAGGGTTTGCGCTGAGCACTCAGTGCTCAACCGGAGGAGATCCATTCTAGCAATGTGGGTTGTGACTGACACCTTGGATATCGTTACTGCCGTCTTGTTTATTTTGACTCTGAGTCGGAATTAATTCCAGACCTTACCCTGCACTTGGGTTGAACATCATCCATAACTCCCTGGCCACAGAAGGTATTGTGATGTCAGGAGTTTGTGAAGATTTGGTGTCTCATTGAACACGAGTAAATTTCTATGGATGTCCGCTGGAGGGCGCTCTGTCCAGTCGAATCACCGGGTGGTGTGGAGTCGTCAACGCCCAGGGTGGCCAGAGACTGCAGAGAGACGCAGACTCAGACAACCCCGTCACGGACACCACCACTCCCTCTCTCCCCCCCCCCCTCCTTTTCTGGAGCAGACCCTCGGCATTTTGAGGTATTTATAATCTTTTTGTAATTAACATTAATTTTACATTCCTCGCCGGACTGATGTTGAAATGAACAAATCTCAGGTGATTTAAGTCACAAATAAGAACGCTGGCCTTCGTCAGTCGGGACACTGAGTACTGGCGCCCGGAACTGACGCTGCAGTTGTACAAGACGTCCGTAAACCCGCATTTGAGTAGTGTGTTCGGTTCTGCGTGCTCTGCTTCAGCGAAGTTGCCATTCAGCTGGCAAGAGTGCAGGGGGATATTTACGAGGATGTCGCCAGGACTCGAGGGACTGAGTTACTGAGAGAGGTTGGGGATGTCAGGTCTTTATTCCTTGGAATGAACGGGGAGAGGGTAAATACGCCTAGTCTTTTCTCCCTATGCTCGCGGAATCGAGAATCAGAGAGCACAGGATTCAGATGAGAGTGGGGAAGATAGTGGAGGAAGAGCGAGATGGGTTCAATAAGATGGGAGAGGGACGACAGAGGGACGGAGAAATAGAGGGCGCGAGTGGGAGAAAAGTTGTATTAGACGTGGAGGGAAGTGAAGGAGGGACGAAGGGCAGATAAGACGGGGGAGTGAGAGACCGCGGTGAAAGAGGAGTTGTCAGTTGATTCAAGTCGCCCACACTGGTGGTTGACAGAGATCCTGGATGTCTTCAGGACTATTCGGGTACAAAGATGCGGACGTCTCGCAGATGAAACGGTGTTTATCGCGATTGCAGGAGGAACACTTCCTGGATTATTTGCATTCGGTGCATTCGAACTTGCCAGCGTTCATCTTGTACACGACATGAGAGGCCATTTTTCCATCAAAAAGAGTTAGACAATCTCAACAGAAGCAAGATAGATCCAGTAGGCAACCCAGAGAGTGTTCTGAAATATTCCCACTACTCCACTCTCTCCACGGCCCGTGTCGGTCTCCAGAATAATCTCACTACACCGGGATCTCCTCGCAGTCCCACGTCAGTCTCAAAACTATTCCTACTGCACCGCTCTGTCTCCACGACCTCGCGTCATTCTCCAGACTAATTTGACTGCACCTTTTAGTGTTCCAGTGGGGCACCGGGACGGGTTGTGCGGTGGGATGACAGGTGATAACGGAGAAAATGATGTGTGCAGAGAGGGAATGTGTCAGGAAGACGGGGCAGCTTGTAAGGGAGGGACAGTGACGGGGACGGGAGCGGTGTAAAGTAGGGAGTGTTTACGGAGACAGGGAGTAGTGCAGGGGATCGAGTGTAGACGGAGATGGAGAGGAGTCTTGGAGAGGGGGGGGGGGGTGTTTGCAGACGGGGTGATTATGTCCCTGCTATGGTGATGGTCGTGTCGGTGTGTCGGTATCGTGGGGCGGTGGGTTCGTGTTATGCTCCAAGGCGTGTCGGTGCGCCGGTGTCACGATGAGGGGCGTGGTCATGTCCCGTTGTGAGCTGTGCCGGTGTCATGCTGCCGGTTGTGTCTGTGTAGTAGTGAGGGCTGTGTGGCTCTTACACTGACTATGTCGAGAGGTCGTTCCCTGAGTTTCTCAATGCAGCGTCATTTTCCTTCATTTACACCGTCCCCTGAGTTTCCCATCCAATGAGTTCAAAACATTCCCTGACCCTCCTGTCGAGCTAGTGAAACGCCTCTATCGATCTGTCCTCCCCAATCTCTCTGGTAGCACAGTACAATCACCCACCAGTCTCTGTGTGAATGGAAAACTTGCCAACCACATCTCCTTTGGACTTATCCCTCTCACCTTAATGTATGCTCTGTGGTATGAGACATTTTCAATCTGTGGTAAGAACACCCGCTGTGTGCTCCATCGTGTCTCTTGTCGCGATATAAACATCTACCATTTGTCCCCTCAGCCTTCGCCGCTACAGACAAAAGAAACCAAAGATTCTGGCTACTGCCTGTAGATAGTGCTCTGCATTCCGGGCAGCATCCTAATGAATCCCTTCTGGATCCTCTCCAAAGAACCCCACACATTTCCTTCATCGGAACGTCAGAAATTAATCAGGGAGCTCAGAAACGTCAAACCCAGTCTCAACTTCTATCTGTTCCGCCCCTGGGTTTCCCGACACTCTTCCCCAATCCTCCCATTATTAAACTACGGGCCCTTCCCTTCCACACTGAGGTCAAAAAACGACTGGGCTCCAATTTAGCAGGTAAATCTTTGCCAGAAAACAACCTGGCCGAATCCACACTTGCCAGATCATTCCGGACCCCAATAAAGTCGGCTTTCATTCAATTTAGAAACGGAACACGGTCAAAATATCATTTTCCATAATTACCTTGTATCTAATGGCATTATCATCAATAAATGCAAAGTGGACGCCTGTACAAACTTCTGTCCCCTGCCTCGTCCCATTCTATCGCACTCTCCCGTTGGGAATTTTTACCTACTGATTAGGGAATTATTTGACAACCCATCCCACTGGTCCTTTCACGGTATGGGGCTCACAGTCAAAACCGAGAAAGTAAAATCGCCGAATGTCACAGCGTCGTGTTTCTCTACTGATTTGTTCCTCTGAATCCCCAGGACCGTTCGTTGATTTATAATATAATATAAAATAATATAATTTATTTATAATTTATAATATTGATAATATCGCTCCATTATTCCTCAGTTCCTCCCAAAAAACCTCACCGGGACGGATTCCCTAGTCTGTCTTGACTGACCACCGCTGTGATATTGTCCCTGACTGCAAAGTTGCCTCTCACGTTTGCATCATTTGGGCAGTAGCACGACAAGAACAGCCGAATCCCGGAGTGTTAAGCTAACGGCCCTGCCTCTCCTGCAACAAGGTCTCACTATTGGCTGCAATGTCGTACTTCCAGACATTGGCCCCTGTCCTGAGCTCATCCGCCTTCCGTACAATATTTCCTACATTGAGAGGAACACGCAGATTTGAAAATGGGCCCCAGCTGGTTCAATCTTGTTCTTCCTGACTTTGTCAGAGTTCTTAACTACATCTGTCCAACAACCTTTCTTCTGTCTGTGATGGCATTACGGTTTTCATCCCCATGTATCTCTTGTTTAATGTCCACCCCATCCCTCTTTTATGGCAAAAATACCCGCTGAGATATTAATTCAAAGAAGTTGATGTGTAAACTGTGAGAGCCTTTATCTGGCAGAGGAAGAGATGGAGCTGCGCACGGCAGGCCGGTTTGGAGTGGCCCACAGGCAGGAGTCTGTGCTGCCCCCAGTGTTCGCCCGACAGAAGACAGGCTCTGTTGTGGTCAACTGCAGATATCAGAGGTATTCAGTTAACTCAGGGCCTCAAGATGCGTTGGTATTTTTCTATTTTATCCATAATATTTGTGGTTTGTTCCGTGTTTGAATGCTGATATCGTGTTTTGCACCTTGTTTCTGCAGTAACGCTGTCACCTTTGCATTCATGGATGTTCATGTGTCATCCTGAACCTGGCAGACAGACCGGACTTCATCACTTTAACCTGTCTCTCCCGCCCAGAGCATATAAACTGGTGACCCTGTTATTGAGCCGATTGGCCAGAGGGGGACGCTGTACTGTGCTTGGAAGTTTAACCCCTTTGAACCTCTGGACCGTCACCCAGTTTCCTGCGAACTGAACATTCGGTCCAGATTCCTCCCAATATGACCTGACAGAGAGTCATCGTATAACGACAAGATGATGAGAGGCATTGATCGTGTGGGTAGTCAGAGGCTTTTTCCCGGGACCTAAATGGTTGCCACTAGAGAACACAGGTTTAAAGTGCTGGGGAGTAGGTACAGAGGAGATTTCAGTGGTAAGTTTTTTACTCAGAGAGTGGTGAGTACGTGAAATGGGCTGTCGGTAACGGTGGTGGTGGCGGATGCAATAGGGTCTTTTAAGAAGCTTTTAGATAGTTACATGGAGATTAGAAAAATAGAGGGTTATATGTGAACCCAGTAGTTTTTTTTTAAGGTTGGGAAATGTTCGGCATAACATAGTGGGCCGAAGGGCCTTCATTGTGCTGCAGTTTTTCTATGTTCCTATGTTTCTATCTATCTTTATTTTCTCTTGCTGATTGGTTGTTGTTCAAACAAACGCGAGGCACTGGTTTTATCATGCACTCAATTCCCGCTCCCGAACTCTGATTGGAGGCTCTCCCATGGGGAAAATACATATAAGAGTCTCTGACACCATCGGTCAGACACTGAGCGAGACTCCTCCATGATACAAACCCGGAGTCAGACGCTGAGTGAAGCTACCTCACCAACATTACATTACACAACTTCGGAGTCAGACAAGATGTGAAGTTCCCTCCGAGCTGTCCCAACGTTAGGAAAAAGAAGTGAAGCTCCCACTCACAGTCGTATAACACATTTCCGGGGTCAACATTGAATGAAGCTCCCTCCCCAAAGTCCCATTACACATTGTGCCATCCCAGTCGTCTGGAATTCTGTCTCGGACACTGTGAGTGCGCGTGACCGGATGTGGATTATTCAGCGTGCACGTGCTCCCAGTTTTAATAAGCGATTCCAAATCCACAGGAGGACGCTGCACTGGGCCTGGATGTTTAAACCCTTTGATTCTCCGGACTGTCACCCACAGCATTGAATGAAGCTCCCTCCCCACCGTCCCATTACACACTCCCAGGGTCAGACACAGAC
Source organism: Hypanus sabinus (assembly GCF_030144855.1). Taxonomy (NCBI): domain Eukaryota; kingdom Metazoa; phylum Chordata; class Chondrichthyes; order Myliobatiformes; family Dasyatidae; genus Hypanus; species Hypanus sabinus. Next base: position 21,368 of record NW_026779737.1, read on the forward strand.
TGAATCTCCCTCCACACTGTCCCAGCACACACACCCGGGATCAGATACAGAGTGAATCTACCTCCACCCCGTCCCATCGAACACTGCCGCCGTCAGACACAGAGTGAAGCTCCTTCCACACCGTCCCATTACACACTCCCAGGGTCAGACACAGACTGAATCTCCCTCCACACTGTCCCAGCACACACTCCCGGGGTCAGACACAGAGTGAATCTACCTCCACCCCGTCCCATCGCACACTGCCGCCATCAGACACAGAGTGAAGCTCCCTCCACACCGTCCCATTACACACTCCCAGGGTCAGACACAGACTGAATCTCCCTCCACACTGTCCCAGCACACACTCCCTGGGTCAGACACAGAGTGGATCTACTCTACACCGTCCCATCACACACTGCCGTCGTCAGACACAGAGTGAAGCTCCCTCCACACCGTCCCAGCACACACTCCTTTGGTCAAACACAGAGTGAACTCTCTCCACACTGTCCCATCGCATTCTTTCTGGTATAGGCGCAGAGTGAATTCCCTGTTCCCCATCCCTTCACACACTCACGGTTCAGATATTTTTTTAGTTCAACTGCATCTCCCAGGCCAAAACCCGCACAATCACATCACACACTACCCAAGTCAATAGGAGAGCCAAACCCCCGTTCCCACCATCCCCCTCTCAGCAATCCCCATCACTCCGCCATCCCAGTCGTCTGGAATTCTGTCCCGGATACTGTGAGTGCGCGTGACAGGATGTGGATTATTCAGCGCGCACGTGCTCCCAGTTTTAATAAGCGATTCCAAATCCCGGGCTGGTGTCCGTCCCTCTGCAACGGGATGACAGACTCCCTCATCCGGAAACCACAGTCGGTAGCAACGTTACCGAGCGACAGGTTGTGCTGAGGAAGCAGGGGGCTGCTGAAGCGCTCAGGCAGATCAGGAGAATGGTAATATACGTGGCAGATGGAATATACTGCCGGAAATTGGTTGGACAAGCAATTTGAAAAAAATAAAAATGGTAGACTATACTTAAATGGAGAGTAAAATAAATTTGCGGCGCATCAGGATTTGTGAGACCTCGTATAGCTTTCACAAAAGTTAAACCTGCAGTTTGAGCCGGTGGTGAGGAAGGCAAATGAGATGACAGCATTCATTTCGAGAAGCAGGGACGTAAAAGAAAGGACGTCATTCTCAGTCTTAATACGTCACTGGTGAGGTCACATTTGGAGTTTTTTGAACAGGTCTCGATCGCTTAACTCACAGGGGATGTGAGACATTGGAGACGGTTCATGGGAATGATAACGGGATTGGACGTTGTATTATAGGAGGAGTATTTAACAGCTCCGGGAGACAGAGCACCCACACACAGCGATTCAGGCGCAGCTTCTCCCCCTGCGCCATCACATCTTTCAAAGCATCAGCAAGAACTCGACATTTCTGCGGTGTTTATTAATATTTGCAATTTACATTAATTGTACAGATTTGTTCGGTACTGATGCTTCATAAGAACAAATTCCAGGGATTATAAGCTTCAGATAAAAATTGTAATAAAGTTTCCGGTGGAAAACATCCGATAGGGTGGACAGGACACTTGTCCCGCTGGTCTTCACCAGTCACACCGAGTACAGGAGTCGGGAGGTCACCTTGCCGTGGTACAATAAGTCGGTGAGGCCGCCTTGGTTTAGGAAAAATGCCACTGAACTGGATATATTGTACAGTTAGTTCTACGGGGATATTTCCAGTACTCGGAGGACTGAGGTATGGTGGGAGGGAGGGAAAGTTGGGACTTTATTTCCTAGAGCGTAGTTATAACCTTACAGAGTTCCATAAACCCAAGAGGGGCACAGGCAGAGGGAATGCGCACAGACTTTCACCCAGGGTTGGGATATCGAGAAACAAACCGTACAGCATTGATGTGTGAATTATTGGAAACAAGAAAGATAGAAAGAGAATGAGATCAGGGAGACGGTTTAGAGAGAACGGGGAGGGGAGGTATAGAGTTCCTGAGGAGGGAAGGGGAAATAGGTGAAAGAGGAGTGCCGAGGGAGCAGAGAAACTGCGGGCGGAGAAAGTTCGAGGGGATAAGGGGAGCTGAGGGGTAGAGAGGAAGGTAGAATGAGCGTGGAAGAGCGGTACCGAGGGAATGGCGAGAAGGAAAGTGATAGACGGCGAGAGGGGTTTGTCGGTGTCTGGTGGGGAGAATATGATGGCGACATGAGGAGATTTAGGAGGGAGGGGCAGAGAGCGAATTTGAAAGGATTTCGGAGTGAGAGTGAAGCGGAGAGAAGGAAGTGAAAATGGGGGTAGTCACTGGATTCATGTCGACTCCACTAGCTGTTGGCAGAGGCCCTGGATCTCTTCAGGAATATCCGGGAACAAAGGTGCCGACTTCTCGCAGCTGAATCTCCGATCACCATCACAAGGGTTCCTCATTACGCACTGACTGCAGAAGGTCGTTCCACAGGGCCTCTTGTACAGGAGACTCCGGCCCTCAATCCTATCAGGGAGGGTTAAACAATTTCAACAGAGACAAAACAGCTTCAGTAGAGAACCCGAGCGGAGTCCATCCCCAACCTAATCCCATGAATTCGATCTCTCCTAATTGCCTGTGTGAGTCCCCAAACTCATCCCAGTCAATCACTCTCCCCCCACGGCCCCGTGTCAGTCCCCAGAAAAATATCAAGTTCCCAATGTCTCCCCACAACCCGGTGTCAGTTCCCTAACTAATCGTTCTGACACAATTTTACCCCACAGCCCCGTTTCCCGCAAACTAATCCCACCGAACCGCTTTCTCATCACAGTCCCCTTTCAGTCCCCAAACTCATCCCACTGAACCTCTCTCTCCCCACAGCACCTTGCCGGTACCCAGAAAAATACCACGGTCCCAATGTCTCTCCACAATCCTGTGTCAGTCCCCAAACTAATCGTACTGACCCAATGTTTCCCCACTGCCCTGTCTCCCCCAAATTAATCCCACTGAACCGCTTCCCCGCCACAGTCCCCTTTCAATCCCCATACGAATAGAACAGGCCGACCCTCCCTGTTCTGATCTGTTTCAGTCCCCGAACAAACCCCACTATCCCACCGTCGCCCCACAGAGTTCTGTCTGTCCTGAATTGAATACAACTGTTCCACACTCTTCCCTCAGCCCTGTGTGGTTCCAGGTTAATCTCGTTGTCTCTTCCTCTACCCGGAGCTTCGTGTCTGTCTCCTGACATACCCCAGTTCACAGCGCTCTCTGCATAGCCTCTCGTCCGCCTCCAGAATTATGCCACCGGCACCCTCTCTCCCACATTCTTGCCTCAGTTAGCAAAATAATCCCGCTAACCAATTCCAATAACCAATCTTCACCCCACAGACAGAGATCAGTCCAAATCTCACCCGTCTTCGCATTTTTCAATCCAGTAAGCAAGGTTGTTACACAGAGGATTGAGGGATACAAAGTTCTGTGAAGATAAATTTACTTGATTAATGCCTAAAATCGAAAAGTATGTACAGAGCTTCTCTCAGTTGATTACAACATTAATCTGGGATGGGTCTGTCTGGAGGTAGATTCACTCTGTGTCTGACCTCGAGAGTGTGAGATGGGACGGTGTGGAGGGAGATTCACTCCGTGTCTGACCCCGGGAGTGTGTGATGGGATGGTGTGGAGGGAGATTCACTCTGTGCCTGAACTCGGGGGTGTGTGATAGGACGGTGCGGAGGAAGATTCACTCTGTGTCTGACAACGGGAGTTCGTGACGGGACGGTGTGGAAGGAGATTCACTCCGTGTATGACCCCGGGAGTGTGTGATGGGATGGTGTGGAGGGAGATTCACTCTGTGTCTGAACTCGGGAGTGTGTGATGCGACGGTGAGGAGGGAGATTCACTCTGTGTTTGACCCCGGGAGTGTGTGATCGGACGGTTTGAAGGGAGATTCAATATCTGTCTGACCCCGCGGGTGTGTGATGATTCCTGTGTTACTGTGGGATCTTCCGTGCTGTGACACCTACCGCTTCTTCCCTTGAATTGATTTCCAGCAGCCTTGAATGTCGGATTGAACATTCTTGCATCGCTTTTTGGAAAGATGTTTCAAAGCTGGATACGTAATAACTCCGGTCTTTATTTGTGGCCCAGTCCTTGGAACAACTTTGATCTGAAAATCAGGGACAAGGAACAGTGACACAAAGTGTGAATCTCCCTCCGCAACGTCCCATCGTAAATTAACAAGGATCAGATACAGTGAAGATCCCTCCACACCATCCATCACACACTCCTGGGTGAATATAACATTGAGTAATACAGCACAGTACAGGCCGTGTGGTCCACAATGTTGTGCGGACACTTAAACCCTTCCTCCCATATATCCCCCTACCTTAATTTCCTCCATATACCTGTCTAGTAGTCTCTTAAATTTCACTAGTGTATCTGCCTCCACCTCTACCTCAGGCAGTGCATTCCACGCAGCAACCACTGTCTGAGTAAAACACCTTCCTCTTATATCTCTATTGATCTTCCTGCCCCTTAACTTTAAGCCATGTCCTCTTGTACTGATCAGTGGCGCCCTGGAAAAGAGGCGCAAGCTATACACTGGACACATTCCTCTTAATATCTTGTACACCTCTAATATGTCTCCTCTCATTCTCCTTCTCTCTTTGTAAAGCCCGAGCTCCCTTAATCTCTGATCATAATCCATACTCTCTAAACCAGGCAGCATCCTGGTAAATCTCCTCTGTACCCTTTCCAATGCTTCCGCATCCTTCCTATAGTGAGCCAACCAGAACAGGACACGGTACTCCAAGTGTGGCCTAAACAAACTTTTCTAGAGCTACATCATTACCTCGCGACTCTTACACATAGAGCATAGAATAGCACAGTACATTACAGGCCCTTCGGCCCACAATGATATGCCGACCCTCAAACCTTACATCCCATATATCCCCTACCGTAAATTCCTCCATATACTTGTCTGGTAGTCTCTTAAGCTTATCTAGTGTATCTACCTCCATCACTGAGTCAAGCAGTGCACTCCCGCACCAAACACTCTCTGAGTGAAATACCTTCCTCTGATATCCCTGGTGAACTTTCTTCCCCTTATCTTAAAGCCATGTCATTCCGTGTTGAGCAGTGTTGCCCTGGGGAAGACGTGCTGGCTGTCCACTCTATCTAATCCACTTAGTATCTTGTATACCTCTATCATTTCTAATCTCCAGGCATGCGTCACCGTTCCCTCTGTCAGACGCACACATGACCCCACTCCCAAAATCTCCCACCCACCACCACTTCCGCCATAGCTTCTCATCACATGCGCACTGTGTCAAACACAGAGTCCCATCATACACACACGGGGTGAGACGGAGATTTAAGATCCCTGTACCGTCCGATCACACGCTCACATGGTCAGACGCAGATTGAATCTCCCTCCCCATGGACCCATCATTCACTCCAGGCGTCAGACGTGGAGTGAAGCTCCATGCACACTGCCTTTTATAAACGCCCGGGGTCAGACGTGGAGTGAAGCTCCATGCACACTGTCTTTTATAAACGCCCGGGGTAAGACGTGGAGTGAAGCTTCCGCCGACATTGTCCCAACAAACACTCTCGGAGTCAGACACAGGCCCGCATTCCAGCGGGCAGACGTGATGTGAAGTTTCTTGCACACCGTCCGGTCACACTATTCCGGAGTCAGATTCTGAGTGTTACTCCTTGCACAATGCCCCTCACACACTCCCTGGATCAGAAAACAGATTTTAGATCTCTCCCCAAAGTCCACTCACACACAGCTTGATCAGACACCTGCTGAATCTCTCTCCCCACGGCCCCATCACACACTCCAGCGGTGAGACACAGAAAGAAACTCCATCAGTTCACACGACGAATATTGGAGTGAGAGTAATTCTTCATCGTCAGCTTCCCAACGCACCGCATAGCAAATTTCAGACACAGAGTGAAGCTGCCTCCACACGACCCCATCTCACACTGCCGAGTAAAGCACAGTGTGAATCTCCATTTTTAAGTCCCATCAAGCATCTCCTGGCGGGTCACAGAGTGAGTCTATCTCTGAACCGTTCCATCACACCCACCTGTGTTTTCAGACAAAGCGAAGCTCCGCCCGTACCCTCCCATGGCACACTCACAGGGTCAGACTCCCTCCACAATATCCAATCACACAATCCGCTGTCACACAGAATAAATGCCCCTCTGCACTATCCCATTACACACTCCTGGAATCAAACACAAACGCTCTCTGTCTCTGTGATCCCATTGCACACTCCGGGAGTCAGACACAGAGTGAAGCTGTCTCTCCACGATCCCACCACACACTCCTGGATTCCGACACAGAGTGAATCCCCCGCTACACCGTCCCATCACATACTCCACATTCAGAGTCAAACGCTCTCTCCACGGTGCCATAACACGCTTCAGGGGTCAGACATGGGTTCAATCTCTCGGGACACTGTCCCATCACACCATCCCATTGTCAGACACAGAGTGAATCTGGATCCATACTGTCCCATCACACTCTCTTGGATTCAGTGATAGAGTGAAATTTCCCCCACGCAGCTCCATCACACACACACCAGGTCAAACACAGAGTGACTCACCCTCCATACCATCTCTTCACACACTCCCGATGTCAAGCACAGAGTGACGCTTCCTCTCTCCATGCCTGCTCTCTGCTGAGGAGCGGGTGAAAGTGGGGTATGATGCCTCACCTCTGCTGCTGGTCAACAATTCACAGATTTGAGTTTCGTTGACAGATCTGTACTTCGTTTCCATCTCAGTGAACTGGTGACGGAGATCGCTCTGCATTCCTTGAAGAAGGGACAGATTAGAGTTGAGCGCAGAAAGCTTGGATTGAAGGGTTGAGTTTAACTCATGGTAGTTTCGGTGACAGGTTTCCTTAGACTGACGAATCTGTGATACTGAGAGAGATGGTGAAGGATGTTTCGCGTTTACAGTGACACGTGAGTCAGCTGACATCCTGACATGCAGTTTAGAATCCTTTCAAGAATTCATAAAATGGATGCCTCGACATTAAAATACGCACACAGCCCAAAATGCATGTGCAACTTCAGATCCGCCAACACGCCCAAATCTTTATTTCACCCCAAATCCGTGTTTACATGTACACAATCCCAAATCCATGTACACCTCAAATGTGGGCACCTCATCTACAACTAGGAGCGCACACTAAAATTCATGCGAATATCATACCCGCGGAGAAACCCACTTGCACATTAGATTATCCCAGAGGAATTATCATTTAAATTAACTTCCTTATTCACGTAATCGAAATGAAGCAACTTTGAGATTCGGCACACCTCCAAACCGCAGACACCCCAAATACGTGAGAAATCCGTGCGCATGTCCAAATGCAAATGCATCCCCACAACTTCAAAACTGTGAACGCACACCCGCAAATTAGATTATCTCAAAAGAAAAAAAAATAGACATTCAAAAGTTGACAAAATCTGTGTACAACGAGCCCCACAAATGACTGTCGGGATTTCTGCGTGTTTGGGCTGCGCATGGATTTGTTGGAGCGCACCAATTTGACGATGCACATGGATCTGGTGATGCGCAACAATTTGACGATGCACATGGATTTGTTGGAGCGCACCAATTTGACGATGCAAATGGATTTGGTGATGCGCACCAATTTGACGATGCACATGGATTTGGTGATGCGCACCAATTTGACGATGCACATGGATTTGGTGATGCGCACCAATTTGACGATGCACATGGATTTGGTGATGCGCACCAATTTGACGATGAATATGGATTTGGTGATGCGCACCAATTTGACGATGCACATGAATTTGGTGATGCGCACCAATTTGACGATGCACATGAATTTGGTGATGCACAACAATTTGACGATGCACATGGATTTGGTGATGCGCACCAATTTGACGATGCACATGAATTTGGTGATGCGCACCAATTTGACGATGAATATGGATTTGGTGATGCGCACCAATTTGACGATGCACATGAATTTGGTGATGCGCACCAATTTGACGATGCACATGAATTTGGTGATGCACAACAATTTGACGATGCACATGGATTTGTTGGAGCGCAACAATTTGACGATGCACATGAATTTGGCGATGCGCACCAATTTGACGATGCACATGAATTTGGTGATGCGCAACAATTTGACGATGTACATGGATTTGTTGGAGCGCAACAATTTGACGATGCACATGGATTTGTTGGAGCGCAACAATTTGACGATGCACATGGATTTGGTGATGCGCAACAATTTGACGAGGCACATGGATTTGTTGGAGCGCAACAAATTGACGATGCACATGGATTTGGTGATGCGCAACAATTTGACGATGCAGGCAGTGCATCGATGATGTGCGCTGATTTCGGTTGCCTTTTCGATCATGGGAAACACATAGATTTGGTGAGTTGACGGATCAAAATTTACGTGCGGATTATTGATGTCGAGGCTGCCATTTTCTCAAATGTTTCTATTTGTTTGTTGCTCCGGGAAAATCTGATGTACAAGTGGAGAAGTCCGCGGGTTTAGGGTGCGCACTGAACTTGCGATTGCGCAATTTTATTTTTTATTTTATTTTATTTTTATTTTTATTTTGTTTTTTGTCGTCGAGTATGGGTTGCTCACTGTCTTGTGGTTCACGTGCCTGGAGTTAGGAGCGTTCTCTAATAAAGGTTTCCAAACTGATTTAGGGGAGTCCTCCGATATCGGGGTGCGAACCTTTTAAGGGAGAGCAAATTTAGGGTAGATTCTCCACGTTTTTGTGAGTGCATATCGATTTGGTGACATACGTAGGGAATTTGGGATACATGGTGGTTTTTACCAGACAGCCATTTTGTGTTTGCAATGATTATCCGTCTGGGTCATCTAATATGCCGGTGGGGTGCGCTCGTATTTGAGGATGCGCGCAGATGTGGGGCAGCACACGGATCTGGTTCGACACGCAGATTTTGGTGTGTCGTCGATCTGCAAAATGAATTTGGCGCACATATGGCTTGCTAACCACTTTCTGAATTTTCTGAATTGATTGAAATGTTGCTTGTCTGGGATAATCCATTATGCATCTCGGGTGTCAGAGAGTTTGGGGTGCGCACCGATTTTGTGTTTGCGCAGATTTAGGGCTGCTTCGGCATATATGAGCGGCAACCGGTTTGCGATGCGAACGGATTTAGTGAAATTAGCGGATTTGGGGGTACACACAGATTTGGTCTCTTTAGGAGAGTTTCGGCGAGTACATGTGTGGATTTTGATGTGATGTGCGGATTTTTGAAGTGATGTGTGGATTTTAAAGTGATCAAAAATCACTTTCTGATTGGGAGGTGGCACACGATTAGGAACCAATATGGGTGCACAGAAGGCCAGTATGCATTTGGGGTGCACAAGGTTGCCTGACGGTTGGGGACGAGAACAGGTTTAGGTGCGTGTTGGCGCGTATGGGTATACATTAATTTGTTAGTGTCGGTCGAAGTGGGGTTGTGGTGAATCTCAAAGTTATTTCATTTATAGTATCTTTAATAATAGCTGCACTATGCCCTCTCTTTAAGGTGACTCCTCCTTTGGGAAAATCAGATGTGTACACGTGAGTATCAGCAGGTTTGGTGATGTACACGATCTCAGATGCTCTCAGATTTGGGGTCCTGACAAATCTCACGGTTGTTTCATTGATAGGTACTTTATTAATAAATACACTTCCGGTTTTCTACTCTGCTCTTGCTGTGATTTTTAAGTTGGAAGTTGTTACTTTCTGAAGTATGTGAAATTATTTCTCATCTCGGATAATCTGTAAGTGGGAGGTGTTGACACGTTCGGTGCGCGCACCCATTTGGGTGTGCATACGGATTTGGGAGTGCACGTGGCTTTTGGTTGTCGGAGGAATTGGGTATAATGCCAAAATACAAATTGTTTATTTTACAGATACTCGGATAAATAATGCACTTTAACGTTGAGCTTTGTTCTTGCTATTTCTTAAAGTGGATTAAGCAATCTTGTGAAATAATTGAAATGTTTCTCTCTCTAGGATAAACAATTGTACATATAGTGGCTGACTCGGATTTGGGGGTTCTCAGAAATTTAGACATGTGCGCGGCGAGTTTAGGTACACACAGATTTGGGTGTGTCGGTGGTTTGGGGGAGCTTGACGAATTACAAGGTTGTTTCACTTATGGATACTTTAATAATAGAACTTGGAAGTTTGTTTTAGTTTATTGAACGCAAAGCTATGTTGTGAACTGTTTGACCTGACTCGTGATTTCGGATAATCCAGCGTGCATGTGGGATTGTCGTCAGGATTGGGGTGCATGTGGATTCAGGGCGAGCTCTTATTTGGTCATGCACACAGATTTATGGTTGAATACGGACTTGGGAATGTGCGCAGATTTAGGCGTCTGTTGTCTAATATGGAGGTGCACAGGTTACACCCAGATCTGTGTGTGTCAAACGATCTGGAATTGCAGATGCATTTTGAGAGTCGTGCTGATTTTAATGTCGAAGCAGTCATTTTCTGGTCGATTTGAAATGATTCCCTCTGAGATAATCTATCATGCATGTTGGAGAATCAGCGTGTGTGGAGAGAGCACTGATTTTTGGGATTACGCAGATTTAGGGCGATGTCGGCAAATATGCCCTCACACACCAGTCTGGGGATGTGAACAGATCTGGTGATGTGTCCGGCAATATAGAGGTGCACACATATTTGTAACGCTCATTGATGAGCGAGGAGCGTGCAGGCCAGTATATGAATGTTTACTGGTTTTGGCAAATATGTCTTCACACACTAATCTGAGGATGCAAACCGATTCAGTGATTTGGAGTTGTTAGATATCTGAAGGTTGTTTCATTCAGAGATAATTTCAGAACCAGTGCTCCCTGAACCTTACACCAGTGTTCTTGTAACTTTATGCTGGAGGCAGCCATTTTGTGAACAGTTCGAAATTATTCTTGCCCTGGGACACTGTATGTGGCGTGAAGGGGTGTCAACGGGTTTGCAATGCCCATTGAATTGAACATTACACAGAGTTAAAGCAAAATAGTCAAACATGTAATGCCTTTGATGGCTGGATCTCAGAAGAATGAGGGGGACGGATGTTGTTTTTGGAAATGATCGAATGTTCAAAGGCATCGATAAAGTAGATGTGGAGAGAAGGTTCCCCGTGGCGGGACAGTCCATACCAGCGGACCCACATCCGAATGGTGGTCCGTCCTTTCAGAACGGACATTGGGAGTGTTAGGTACACGTAAATGTGTGTGATAAAACCATCAGCAGCAATAGAACAGACCTGGAGTCTGGTTTTTCTGTTAGCAAACATTATTCAATTAACAACCACTTAAGATAGCATCTTAAACCCGGTAAATCGAAAGATAAAAGAGTTATGCTGATATAGCCGAATAAAATAAAGTTCCCAAACTCATTCAATTTCGGGTGTCAAGAGTTACAGTTTGACGATGGTCTGCAGGAAAGTTCAGTTCAATCCACAGAACTGAGGTGAGAGAGAGGTATTTGTAATCTGAATAAACAGGGGTCGTCGGTCTTGCCGTTCTACCCTGAATTCTTCAAGTTAGTCAAAGGTGACTCCCCTAAGGGTACCGCCTTCAGTGGAAAATCTACTCACCCAGGCCAGGGTTAAACACACCGGTAGTTTGCACAGCGTCACCCTTGCACTCACTTTGACGGCCTCTGATCAATCTCACTTGATCGATCCTCAACCCACCCTCGTGTGCACTCGAAGAGTTCATCCAATGACTCCTTCCTCACCGGCCTCTGTGAGTCTCTTCTGTTTGTCTGCCAGAAAGACAGTCGACCTCACACACGCTGAACATCAGCTGTCCATCATGTAACTCCTCTCTCTCCATAGCAACTCGGGCAGCAGTCGAAGACAGCTGCTTTTCTTAACACTGTATTCCGTCTCTCTCTCTCTCTCTCTCTCTCTCTCTCTCTCTCTCTCTCTCTCTCTCTCTCTCTCTCTCTCTCTCTCTCTCTCTCTCTCTTCTCCCCTTAAAGGCACAGTCCATAGCGAATGAAACATAAGATCCTATCACAGGAGGAATGTATTTCCACATAGTGTGGTAAATCTGTGGAATGGGTTACACGGGCGTCTGTGGAGTCTGACTTTAGGTATATTGAAGTCAGAGATAGACAGATTGTTGATTACTCAGGCCATGAAGGAATACGTTGGAAAGGCAGGAGACTGGGGCCGAGGGGGACCTGGATCAGTCATGATGAAATGCCGCAGCAAACTCGATGGCCTAATTCTGCTCCTATATCTCATTGTCTGATTTTAGGCTCCTGTGTTGCCGGGTGTCAGCGTTTCAGTGGATCTGTCCTGGTGGGACCAACACATTCATGCAAACACGAAGAGGGTGTCATGTTCCCGACTGAACACCGCCTGGCTTCCAAAAGCCGGCACGCCCATTCCCCGGAGTGTGATGAGCAGTCACTTTCCCTTTAAGGGTCAGACTGACAATTATTACCCGTCAACATTGCTTAATGGTAAGTCTGTCGTTGACGTCACCGAGCTGAGCACTCAGTGCTCAACCGTAGGAAATCCATTTCGAGAACTATCCTTTGTGATATAAACTTTAGATGTCTTTACTATCGTCCTGTTTATTTCAAGTCTACGTTTCAGTGTGCTCCAGACCATACTCTACACTTCCCAGCACCACCATAGATCTCTCGTTCCAGAAGGAATTACAGCGTTTGAAGTTGGAGAGGATTTGCTCTTCCATTGAAGACGAGAAAGTGATCGCTGGGAGCATTCCGACTTGTTGCATCGCCGCCTGGTGTGGAGGCTGCAAAGCACAAGGTCACCAGAGGCGTGCGAGTGGTGTAGAATCAAACAGCTCCATCACGGGCACAACCCTCCCCAGCATCGAGGACATCGTCAAGATGCGATGCCTCGACAAGGCGGCATCCATCAGCGAGGCCCCTCACCCCGGGGACCAGCTCCCTGCTCAGTACTACCATCGGGAAAGAGACACAGAAGACTGAAAGCTCAAAGATCCTGGAACACCTTCTTCACCTACGCATCACACCTTTGAATGTAGGAGTGAGATGAGATGTCACTTTCCCTTTAAGGGTCAGACTGACAATTATCGCTCGTCAACATTGCTTCATGGAAAGCACTGGTGAGTCCTCACTTGGAAATACTGTGACCGGTTCTGGGTGCTTTATCTCTACCGGCCAGATGAGCTTGGCATTGAGAAGGGTTGAAAGGAGGTTCGCGGGAATAATTCCGGGATTGAAACATTTATCAGATCAGGAGCGTTTGGTGACTGGACCTCAGAAGAATGAGGGGGCGGCGGGGAGAGGGTTGTTGTTGAAATCGATCGAATGTTCAAAGGCTTCGACAAAGTTGATGTGGAGAGAAGGTTCCCCGTGGCGAGACCGGTGGACCCACATCGGAATGGAGATCCGTCTTTTAAAACGGAGATTGGGAGGAATATATTCAGCCAGAGTATGGCAAATATGTAGAACAGATTACACAGAGGGCTGTGGATTCCCACAGTGGGTGTATTGAAGTCAGAGGTTGATAGATTCCTGGTTACTCAGGGTATGAAGGAATACGGTGAAAAGGCAGGAGATTGGGGCTGAGGGGGACCTGGATCAGACATGATGACATGGCGCAGCAGACTCGATGGCCTGATTCTGCTCCGATATCTTATGGTCTGATTTTAGGTTCCTGTGTTGCCGGGTTTCAGCATCTCAGTGGATCTGTCCTGGTGGGACCAACCGAGAGTGAGGGAGAGGGAGAGACTGACAGAAACGGAGGAGAGGAATAGTAGGATAAGTAGGAACAAGTGAAAGGAGTAGTGGTGCACTGTAGGGGGGAGTCACGGAGCCGGGGAAGTTTTTAGCGGATGAATGGGGTAACATAAATCTGCTCTGATGTCGGAGAGGGAGGAAATGACTGAGTCGTAGAAGGATGTAGTTCAGTAAGTACACGAGTTGGAAAGTCACGTTGCAGTTGAAAAAGACGTTCGAGAGGGGCATCAGGTTCGGCTCTGCTCGCCCCTTCTCTTCTGTGACCTCTGACCCGAAGGCCGATGTGAGAATCATCAGTCAGATGACTGAACACTCGCCGGTCCCCGGGTTCCGAATGTCTACCTGCTGGGCCACTGGAAACCTTTGCCACCACCAGGCTGGACTGTTCAAGGACTCGGTGGTGAGGAAGCTCATAAAAGGTTCGCATTCATCTCCCGGGCAAGGATTCAATTTTGAGGCTCTGCTGAGGCCTTTTGGAGTGTGCTTCCCTGTCACTTTCACTTTAAGACTCGGACTGACAGTTTCTGCCTCTCACAATCCTTCCTGGAAAGTTTGTAATTCAAGCGCTCGTGCTGAGCCCTCAGTGCTCAACCGTAGGAAATCCATTTCCAGCGCTGTTGGTTGTGATCCAACACCTCCCAGTATTCTTATGAAACAGCGCCTGGGCTCCAACTTCGCAGCTACATCTTTGCCAGAAAACAGCCTGGCTGAATCCACACTTGCCAGATCACTCCTGCCGACAAAACAGTCAGCCTTCATTCAATTTGAACTAAACCCGAGGTCATAAATACCCCTTTCCATAATCACCTTGAATCTAATGGCAATATCATCCCTTTAAGACTCGGACTGCTACGGGATGCAAAGTGGTCGCCTGCACAAACTTTTGACCCCTGCCTTGTTCCATTCCGCAGGAGGAGATCCAGTATTGCACACTCTGGTTGGAAATATCTACCTACTGATGAAGGAAACTTGCTTGAAACCATTTGAGAAACTACTCCACTGGACCTTTCACGGAATGGGGCTCACAGTTAATACCTGTTAAAATATCACAAACTTATGATTCTCTACAGATTTGCTCCTCTGAATCCCCGGCACTATTAGGTGATTGATAATATGGCCCCATGATTGAGTTCATACCTTTCTTATTCCTCAGTTCCGTTCAAAAATCCTCACCTAGACGTGTTCCCCGGTCTGTCCTGACTGAGCACCGCCGTGACATTTTCCCTGACTGCAAAGCTGCCCCTTATGTTTGCATTGTGTGCTCATTAGCTCGACTAAAACAGCCGAATCCCAGAATATTAAGCTAACGGTCCTGCCCCTCCTGCAACAAAGTCTCACTATTGGCTACAATGCCATACTTCCAGAATTTGACTCCCGCCCTGAGCTCATCTGCCTTTCGAACAACACTTTCTGCATTGAAACGTAGGCAGCTCAGAACGTGAGTCCCAGCTGGCTCAACATTTTGCTTCCTGACTTCGTCTGAGGCCTTAACGATATCTGTTCCAACAAGCTTTCTTCTATCTGTAATGGCATTACGGTTTGCATCCCCCTGTATCTCTAGTTTAATGCCCGTCCCACCCATGTTTTATGGCAAAAATTCCCGCTGAGATATCAATTCAACTCTAGTTGATGTGTAAACTGTGAGTGCCGTTCGCTGGCAGAGGAAGGGAAGGAGCTGCGCACGGTGGGGCGGTGTGGCGTGACCTCAAGTCAGTAGTCTGTGCTGCCCCCCAGTGTTCGCTCGGCAGAAGACAAGCTCTGTTGTGGTCGTTGGTATTTTTCTGTTTTATTCATATTTTTGTGCCTACTGCCGTGTTTAAATGCTGATACCGTGTTTTGCACCACAGGAGTAACGCTGTCACCTTTGGCTGTATTTATGGATGTTCATGTGTCTTCCTGACCAGTGAGGCATACCTCGACCTGGTCATTTTAACCCGTCTATCCCGCCCAGAGGCATATAATCTGGTGTGACTGTTATTGTGCAATTTGGCCACAGGGGGACGCTGTACTGGGCCTGGATGTTTAACCCCTTTGAATCTCCGGACCGTCACCCTGTTTCCTGCGAATTGAACATTCGTTCTATTTTCCTCCCAATATGACTTGACAAAGAGTCATCGTATAATGACAAGATGATGAGAGGCATTAATCGTGTGGATAGTCAGAGGCTTTTTTCCCGGGGCTGAAATGGTTGCCACTAGACGACACATTTTTAAAGTGCTGGGGAGTAGGTATAGAGGAGATTTCAGGGGTAAGTGTTTCACTCAGAGAGTGGTGAGTGTGTGGAATGGGCTGCCGGCAACGATGGTGGAGGCGGATACGATAGGGTCTTTCAAGGGACTTTCGGATAGGTACATGGAGCTTAGAAAAATAGAGGGCTATAGGTAAGCCGAGTAATTTTTTTAAGGTTGGGACGTGTTCGGCATAACATTGTGGGCCGAAGAGCCTGCATTGTGCTGTAGGTCTTCCATGTTCCTATGTTTCTATCTTTAATTTATCTTGCTAATGAATCCGCCTTGCTGATTGGTTGTTGTTCATACAAACGCGAGGCACTGGTTTATAATGCACACATTTCATAGCTCCCGAAATCTGATTGGAAGCTGTCCCAAGGGGAAATATATATGAGTCTCTGACACCGTCAGTCAGACCCTGAGCGAGACTCCTCCATATCATCGCATCATACACACCCGGAGTCAGACGCTGAGTGAAGCTCCCTCACCAACATTACATCACACAAGTTCCGGGTCAGACAAGGAGTGAAGTTCCCTCCGCGCTGTCCCAAATTTTCGGAAAAGGAGTGAAGCTCCATCTCACAGTCATATAGCGTATTTCCGGAGTCAGAGAGACTGAATCTCCTCCCACACTGACCAATCACACAGTCCTGGGGTCAGACGCAGAGTGCGTCTCCCTCCACGCCGTCCCATCACACACTCCCGGGATCAGACACAGAGTGAATGTCCCTCCACACCGTCCCATCACACACTCCCGGGATCAGACACAGAGTGAATGTCCCTCCACACCGTCCCATCACACACTCCCGGGATCAGACACAGTGTGAAGATCCCTGCACACCGTCCCATCACACACTTTCAGGAGCAGGAACAGAGATTAGTTCAACTGCCTCTCCAAGCCCAAAACCCGCACAATCGCATCACACACTACCCATGTCAATCGTAGAGCTCATCCCCCTCGTCCTCCACTCTCCCTTCTCAGCAATTCCCAGCGCTCCGTCATCCCAGTCGTCTGGAATTCTGTCCCGGATACTGTGAGTGCGCGTGACAGGTTGTGGATTATTCAGCGCGCACGTGCTCCCAGTTTTAATCCCGGGCTGGGGTCCGTCCCTCTGCAACATGATGGTAGACTCCCTCATCCGGAAACCACAGTCGGTAGCAACGTAACCGAGAGACAGGTTGTGCTGAGGAAGCGGGGGGGGGGGGGGGGCGGGGGCTGCAGAAGCGCTCAGAGAGATTAGGAGAATGGGAATAGACGTGGCAGATTGAATACAGTGCCGGGAATCGTATGGTCATGCAAATGAAAAAAAAAATAACAAAATCGTAGAATATTTTCTGAAGTGAGGGATATTTTTTTAACCCAGGCAACCGGTTCATATTCTATACCTTATACCTTCACAGAATGGTCCGGGTCAATTTTGAGCCGGCCCAAGAATCCCCTCATAACAAGTGTCTATACAAAAGCTTGAACCGCAGATCTATTTGGTATGTATAAATAGCATATCTGACGTTAATAAGTGTATGATGAACACTTATTTAATGTTTCCAACATCTAAAATCCATTTCAATAGATACGGGACAAATTCGACCCGGAGCAGCCTCAATGTACAAACATCTGTAGTACCTGTACAGAAGTATAAACCTTCAGGGTGTTTTTACTGTTGTCAAATGTCAGAACGGGTCAAACATGACTGGCACAGTGTGTCAGGGTTAAAAACAATCTGCGGTGCAGAGGAATTTGGGAGACTTCGTGCAGCTTTCCCAGAAGTTTAACCAGCAGCTTGAGCCGGCGGTGAGGAAGCAAATGCGATGACAGCATTCATTTCGAGAGGGCTGGGACGTAAACGCAAGGACGTAATTCTCAAGCTCAATACGTCACTGGTGAGGTCACATTTGGAGTTTTGTGAGCAGGTCTCGATCGCTTATCTCACAGGGGATGTGAGACATTGGAGAGGGTTCACGGGAATAATAACGGGATTGGACGTGGTATTAGAGGAGAAGTATTTGACAGCTCCGTGAGACAGAACACCCACACACAGCGATTCAGGAACAACTTCTTCCCCTGCGCCCTCACATATTTCAACGCATTAGCAAGAACTGCGGTGTTTATTAATATTTGCAGTTGACATTAATTGTACATCTTTGCTCCGTACTGCTGCTTCAGAAGAACAAATTCCAGGGGTTATTAGCTTCAGATAATAATTGAAATAACGATTCCGGTGGAAAACATCCGACAGGGTGGAAAGGACACTTGGCACGCTGGTCTTCACCAGTCACACCGACTACAGGAGTCGGGAGGTCACGTTGCCGTTGAGACAAGACGTCGGTAAGGCCGCCCTGCTTTAGGAAAAATGTCAATGAACTGGATATATTGTACAGGGAGTTCTACCGTGATATTGCCGGAACTCGGAGGACTGAGTTATGGTGGGAGGGAGGAAAGGTTGGGACTTCATTCCCTGGTGCGTAGGTATAACCTTACAGAGACCCAAGAGGGGCACAGACAGAGGGAATGCGCACAAACATTCACCCAGGGTTGGGTTATCGAGAACCAGACGCCACAGGATTGAGGTGAGAGTGAGTGGAAAGGAGAAAGAGGGAGATCAGGGATACGGTGGGTTTAGAGAGCACGGGGAGGGGAGAGAGAATGCCTGGGGGAGAGAAGTGGAGAGAGGTGGGCAGGCGCAGAGAAAGTCCGGGCGCAGATAGTTCGAGGAAATAAGGGGAGGGGTAGAGAGCAAGAGAGAGGGAGCGGGGAAGTGCGGTCCCGGGGGAATGGCGAGAAAGAAGGGGAATGACGGCAAGAGGGGTTTGTTGGAGTCCGGGAGGGGTGGAATATGATGCCGACAAGAGGATTAGATGGAGTAGGAGGGAGGGGCAGAGTGGGTGGGAAGGTAATTTGAAAGGATTTAGCAGTGAGAGAGAAGGAGGAGAAATGGGGCAGTCACCTGAATCATGTCGCCTCCACTGGCTGTTGGCAGAGACCATGGATCTCTTCAGGAATATCCGCGAACAAAGGTGCCGACTTCTCGCAGATGAAACGCTGATCACGATCACAAGGACTATCTCTTACGTAGGACTCGCAGTCTCTGCAGACGGACTGCCCCGGGGACTGATTGTACAGGAGGGCCAAGCCCACAGTCCTATCCAAGAGGGTTAAGCAATTTCAACAGAGAACCCGAGCCGAGACCGTCCCCAAGTTAATCTTATGAAATCGCTGTCTCCTAACAGCCTGTGTCAGTACCCAAACTCATCCCACTCCACCACTCTCTCCCCACGGTGCCGTGTTAGGACCCAGACAGATACCACGGTCCCAATGTCTCCCCACAGCCCTGTGTCTCCCAAACTAATCCCACCGAACCGCTTTCTCACCACGGTCCCCTTTCAGTCCCCATACTAATCGAACAGGCCCACGCTCTCTACTCTGATCTGCTTCAGTCCCGAACAAACCCCACTGTTCATCCGTCTCACCACAGACCTATGTCTGTTCCGAAATGAATCCCACTGTTCCACCCTCCCCCCTCTGATCTGTTTCATTCCCGAACAAACCCCACTGTTCCACCGTCTCACCACAGAGTTATGGCTGTCCCGAAATGAATCCCACTGTTCCACACTCTTCCCTCAGCCGGTCCCAGATTAATCCGTTTGCCCCACACTCTAGCCGGCGCTTCGTGTCTCTCTCCCAATACATCCCACTGCACCGCGCTCTTCCAATAGCTTCTGCACCGACCCCTGACGTCTACCAATGGCATCCTCTCCCCCACATCCTTTTCTCAGTTCGCAAACTAATCCCATTAACCCACTGTGTGCCCATCGCCCTGTATTGTCTCCAAACTCATCCAGTTCTCCCACTCTCGCCCTCAGATCTTTGTCATTCACCAAACTAATCCCACTGTTGCTCCCGTTCCTCACAGACCGGCGACTATCGCCAAAATAATCCCACTACACCGCGCTGTCCTCACACACATGCGTCGGTACCAATAATAATCACGGTGCACTGAACTCTCCCCAATGTCCCCTGGCAGTTTCCGTAATATACACTGCCCGGTCCTTTGCTGACAGACACGTGTCGGCCCCAAAGTGTTCCCATTTACCACACGCTCCCGACAACCTCGAACAGTCTAATCGGAAACTAATCCCATTTTCACCCGTCAGGACTATGTCAATGCCCAATTCTCACCCTACATATCAGTACAAATCTCACCCGTCTTCGCATTTTCCAATCCAGTATGCACGGGTTAGGTACAAAAGTTTGTGGGATACGAAGCTCTGGGAAATTAAATTTATTTTATTAATGCCAAGAATTGAAAACAATTTACGTAGCTTCTCTCTGTTGATTACGACAGGAATCCGTGAGTGTTTGATGGGATGGTGCGGAGCAAGCCTCACTTTGTGTCTGATCCCGAGAGTGTGTGATGGGACGGTGCGAAGGGGCATTCACTCTGTGTCTGACCTCGTGAATGTGGGATGGGACGGCATGGAGGGAGATTCACTCTGTGTCTGACCCCGGGAGTGTGTGATGGGACGGTGTGAAGGGGCATTCACTTTGTGTCTGACCTCTTGATTGTGTGATGGGATGGCGTGGTGGTAGATTCACTCTGTGTCTGACCCCGGGAGTGTGTGATGGGACGGTGTGGAGGGAGATTCACTCTGTGTCTGACCCCGGGAGTGTGTGATGGGACGGTGTGGAGGGAGATTCACTCTGTGTCTGACCCCGGGAGTGTGTGATGGGACGGTGTGGAGGGAGATTCACTCTGTGTCTGACCCCGGGAGTGTGTGATGGGACGGTGTGGAGGGAGATTCTCTCTGTGTCTGACCCCGGGAGTGTGTGATGGGACGGTGTGGAGGAAGATTCACTCTGTGCCTGACCCTGGGAGTGTGTGATGGGACGGTGTGGAGGGAGATTCACTCTGTGTCTGACCCCGGAATGGGACGGTGTGGAGGGTGATCCACTTTAAGTCTGACCCAGGGATTGTATGATGGGAAGGTGTGGAGATAGCGTCACTCGGTGGCTGTCCCCGCGGGTATCTGATGATTCCTGTGTTACTGTGGGATCTTCCCGTGCTGTGACACATACCGCTTCATCCCTTGAATTGATTTCCAGCAGCCTTGAATCACGCTTTGAACATTCTTGCATCGCTTTATAGAAAGTTGTTTCAAACGTGGATACGTAATAACGCCGATATTTATTTTTGATCCAGTCCTTAGAAACAATTTGCTCTGGAAATTATTAACAAGAAACAATGAGACACAGAGTGAATCTCCCTTCACACTTTCCCGTCTCGAACACCGGGGTGAAACACAGAGTAAATTTCACGCCACGCGGTCCCATCAGGCACAGCTCAGGTCAGAGACAGAGTGAAAGTCCCCGGCCCTCACGCCGTCCCGTCGCACATTAACAAGGATCAGGCCCAGTGAAGTTCCCTCCAAACCATCCATATCACAGACCCGGAGTCAAGACACAGAGTGATGCTCTCCTCTCTCTCTCTCTCCCTTCAGCACCGTCTGATGACTGACGACCGGAGGAAGACATGGAGTGAAGCTCGTTCTCGCGCTTCCATCATACACAGGCAGAGTCAAAAACTGTGTACACCGTCCGCACCATCTCAACACACTCTCCCGGGATCAGATACAGTGTGAATCTCCCTCCACACCGTCCCATCACACTCTCCCGGGGTCAGATACAGTGTGAATCTCCCTCCACACCGTCCCATCACACTCTCCCGGGGTCAGATACAGTGTGAATCTCCCTCCACACCGTCCCATCACACACTCCCGGGGTCAGACACAGAATGAATCTCCCTCCACACCGTCCCATCACACACTCCCGGGGTCAGACACGCAATGAAAATACCTCGGCACCATCCGATCACAGGCACCTGGAGTCAGTTATAGAGTGAAGGTCCCTGCTGGCCATTGAACAACACAATTCCTGACAGGTCAAACACAAACTTGGATTCCACCCATAATGACCGGTCGCACGCTCTCGGGGACAGACGAAGAATGAAGCTCTTGTCTCACGGTCCCATCATACTCTCCCGGTGTCAGACAGACTGATGATCCTTCCACACTGTCCCATCATATATGACCGGGGTCAGTCTCAGACTGAGTTTTCACTCCACCACTCTATCACACACTCTTTTGGCAAACATGGAGTGAAGCTCCCTGCACCCCCTCCCATCACACAGTCCTGCGGACAAAGAAAGTGTGAACCCCATTAAAACCGCCCGTGATCAGATAGAAACTGAAACAGTCTCTGCACCATCCCGCCGCCTACTCCTGTGCTCAGACACAGTACGATGCTGCTTCTACCCGGCAACATCACACGACACAGGGATCAGGAAACGACAGCAGCTCCCTCCGCACCGTCCTGTCATACACCACTGGCATCAGACACGGAGCGGAACACCATCCTGGCAAGCGTCACTGTTCCCGGTATCAGGAAACATGGAACCCGCACCCCCACCCTGCTTCCCGTCACATCTTCTGATCACACGACACAGGGTCAGACACGGATCCCCATTGTACACGCCGGGGGTGAGACACGTATTTAAGTTCGCTGTTCACCGTCCGATCACAAACTAACACGGCCAGAATCAGGATGAATCTCTGTCCACACGGTGCGATCACACAAACCAGGCATCAGACATGGAGGGAAGCTCCCGTCCACATTGTCCCATCACACACCCACGGGGTCAGACATGGAGTGAAGCTGTAATCTTACGTCTCACAATCCCGTGATCAGAAACAGAATGAATCCACCTCCACAACGTCCCATCACACTTTCCTGGATTCAGTGAGAGAGTGAAACTCCCTCCACGCAGTCCCATCACACCCACCGGGTCAAACATGGAGTGAATCACCCTCCATACCATCTTTTCACACACTCCCGATGTCAAGCACACAGTGACGCTTCCTCTCTCCATGCCTGCCCTGTGATGAGGAGCGGGTGAAAGAGGGGGATGGTGCCTCACCTCTTCTGCTGGTCAACAGTTCACAGATTCGAGCCTTGGTTTCGATGACAGATCTGTACTTCGTTTCCATCTCAGTGAACTGGTGACGGAGATCCCTGTGCTTCCGTTTAAGATCGGACAGATTAGAGTTGAGCGCAGAGAGATTCTTGAGACAGGTTCTCCCGGAGAGATTCAGGTGGGAATTCTCGGATATTGTGTATTGAAGGGTTAAGTTTAGCTCATGGTAGTTTCGGTCGAAAGTGACCTTAGACTGACGAATCTGCAATTCTGAGAGAGATTATGAAGGATGTTTAGCGTTTACAGTGACACGTGAGTCAGCGTCACGATCCCGAACGGGTCACAGAGAGTGTTGTGTCAGTGTCACGGTGAAGGGTGTGCTGGTGGCACGGTGAGAGGCGTCGGCGCAAACTTGAGGGACGTGCCTGTGTCACGCTGAGGGTTATATCAATGTCCTAGAGAAGGTCTTCTTGTTGTTAAAGTGGGGTCTGTGTCAGTATGGTGGTGATGATCGATTCCGTGTCTCATCGCGGGCATGTCCGAGTTGCTGTGAGGGACGTGTTGGTGTCACTGTGATAGGAGTTTCTGTGCCCATGCGAGAGGTGTTCCGGGTCACAATGAAGTGGCCGTCGATGTCACGGCGAGGGAAACGTCAGAGAGGGGGTCTGGCAGTGTCACGGTGGGTGGAGTATCTGTGTAATGTGTGGGTGCTGGTCTCATTGAGAGGAGTGTGTTTGTGTCACCGTGAGAGGCATGTCATGACCACGCTGTGTGGGATATTGTCACGCTGAGGTGTGTGTCGGTGAGATGAAGACGACTATGTCGGTGTCATTGAGAATTTAGGTGTCGGTATCACGGTAAGGGGTTTGCGTGTGTCAGGGTGAGGTGCGGGTAATTGTCTCAGTGCGCGGTGCATCGTGTTATGTTGCTGGGCGATACTGACTGGGTGAGGGGTGTTACAGTGACGGGTGAGTCCTTGTCACGGTGCCGAGCTGGGCGGGTCACGTTGAGGAGCCTGTGGGTATCAGTGGTGTCTCAGTGTCCGCTGAAGGGCGTGTCGGTGTCACTGTGAGGTGTGTTTCGGAATTGCTTTGAGACAGGTTCTCTGGGAGAGATCCAGGTGGGAAATCTCACATATCTTGGATTCAAAGTTGGGTTTGACTCATGGGACTGTTTGTCGATATTGACGTTGGGTCCTGTTCATCTCCTGATTTTCCACGCAAAGAAGGTTGTAGTTTCGTTCAGAGGTTATCTGAGATGGTGAACGATGTTTGGCGTTCATAGTGTGTCAGCGTCGAGATGCTGAGCGGGACACGGACAGTGTCCTGTCGGTGTCACGGTGAAGGGTGCTGGTGGCACAGTGAGAGGCGTCGGCGCCACCGTGAGGTACGTGTCTGGGTCACGCTGCAGGGCATATCGGGGTACCAGCGAGTTTTTTGTTGGTGTCGGATAGGGGCTGCATCAGTATCGCGGTGAAAGTTGATTCCCAGTCGGTGTTTCAGTGAGAGACGTGTATCTGTCACAGTGAAAGGTGTTTCTGGGTCCATGTAAGAGGTGTACCGGGTCACATCGCGGTGTGTCTGTCTGTCACGGTGAGAGATATGTCGGGGTCACAGTGCGAGGTTTGACGGTGCTGCAGTGAGATACTCGTCGGTGTCATAGTGTTTGGTGTATTGGTGTGACAGTGGAAAACAACTATCGGTGTCACGGTGAGAGGTTAGTCGTGGTCATGCGGAGAGACCCGTCAGTACCACAGTGAGAGGTGTGTTGATATCACCGTAAAGGGTGTTTTTGGAAAATGTTGGGAATGTGTCGCTGTTACAGTGGCCATTTTTAGTCTCTGCGGTTTGGTTGTTCCAAACGATGTGAAACTCACCATGAAGCCTCCAGAAGATACACGTGGTAATGAAGGCCGCTTTTAAAACGCAGATTAGCCATATGCTTGAGTCTGATCGCTGTCTTCTTGCGGGTCGTTCACTTTCCATGTCGTCTGTGGAAAAATCGTTATGTGTCTGTCAATCCATCGTCATATTCCCTGATCTACCCCACCCCTGCTCTTCCCAACATCTGAGTTCAAATGACTCACATTCCCTCAAGCAGAGCCGTGAGCGTAAATCACAGAGCAGAATATACCCTTCGTCCCAAATCCCTGCACATCCAAGTGCCTGTCAAAGAGCCAATCAAGTGTCAAAGAGCCAACTCGCCGCATCTCCCCCACCCTGCTTCAATTCTGACTCACAGAACCATGCTCATTGCAGAGACCTGACCGGTGAGAATTTCCTCACTCCGAAACTTCCGCGAATCGCTGTTTTTTTTTAAATATACACTCGTCCACACGAGTGAGTGACATTTACCGGGCTTCTGATCTCTGGTTGGAGACACCAAAACTATATGTCATCTGACTTAAACACAGACGGAGGCTCACTCCATACAACCCTATTTATCCTCCCGGAGTCAGACACAGAGAGAGGCTCCCTCCACAACGATCCATGACACAATTCCCTGATCAGGAATGGAGTGCAGCTCTTTCCAAATTGTTCTATTACTCAGTCCCGGGGTCAGACAGAGAGAGAAGCTCACTCTTCCCCGTCCCAAAACACATTCCCGGGGTCAGAGAAGAAATGAAGCTCCCTACATAACGGTAGTTAGACATCGAGTGAAACTCACTGCACTCAGTCGCATCACACACTGCCAGGGACCAGCTCAATCAACACCGTCTCATATCACGCACATGGATTGAAATATTTTGTGAAGCTCCCTTTCCTGGGCTCAATCGAGGCACGCGCTACGGGAGAAAGAAACAGATAGAAGCCCCCTTCCTCCCATCTCACCAATCCCCATTCCTGCGGCTTCCCAGTCCTCTCGGATTTTGCGTCTCACTCGCAGATTGTGTGTGTGTGTGTGTGTGTGTGTGAACCGATGTGTCGTGCAATACAGAGGACGGGATGGGAGGGACACAGGTCCATAATTCGATCAAACTGGTGTCACAGGTAGACAGGGTGGTAAAGAAAGCTTTTGGCTCATTAGCCTTCATAAATCAATATTCTGAGTACAGGAACTGAGATATTACGTTAAATAGTCTGAGTCATTGGTAAGACTTAATTTGGAGTTGTGTGTGCAGATCTGGTCACCAAGCTGCAGGCAAGATGTCAATAAGGTTGAAAGAGTACAGGGAACATTTACAAGGATATCGCTGGTCTGGCGGATCTAAGTTAAAAGTAAAGATTGAATAGGTTCGGACTGTACTCTCTAGAATGTAGAGGTTTGAGAGGAGATTTGATAGAGGTGTGATAGATTTGACCCTGGGAGTGTGTGATGGGACAGTGTGGAGGGAGATTCACTCTGTGTCTGACCCCGGGAGTGTGTGATGGGACAGTCTGGAGGGAGATTCACTCTGTGTCTGACCCCGGGAGTGTGAGATGGGACAGAATGGAGGGAGATTCACTCTGGTTCTGACCCCGGGAGTGTGTGATGAGACAGTGTGGAGGGAGATTCACTCTGTGTCTGACCCCGGGAGTGTGAGATGGGACAGAGTGGAGGGAGATTCACTCTGTGTCTGACCCCGGGAGTGTAGGATGTGACAGAGAGGAGTTAGATTCACTCTGGGTCTGACCCCGGGAGTGTGTGATGGGACGGTGTGGGCGGACCATGTCGGTGTGTCTGACCCCCGATGTAAGTGATGTGATGTTGTGCAGGGTGCTTCTCTCTGGGGTGGATATATCACGCATAATTCTTCCTCTTTTGAATTTGTTTCAAGACGCTTTAAAACCGAGTTAGAATAATAGTGCTTCGCCTCACTGACTGCTCTGGAAAATAGGACGAATGACCAGTGATTCTCTGTCCACACCGTCCATTGCATCCGCCGGTATTCAGACACAGAGTAGGAATCCTTTTACACCGGCCCTTCACACAATCCCGGTGCCAGTTGTAAAGTGGAGATGCCACCGAACCGTCCGATCAGACAGACTCCACACACAAAATGCTGGTGGAACTAAGCAGGCCAGGCAGCTTCTATAGGGAGACGCACTGTCAGCATTTCGGGCGAGACCCTTCGTGAGGACTAACTGAAAAGAAAGATAATAAGAAACGAGAAGAGTGCTTCTCCCTACAGTTGCTGCCTGGCTTGCTGTTACCCACCAGCATCTGCAAATTTCTACGTGTTTGATCATACAGACTCACCGGGTTAGAGACAGATTGAAGTCCCCCTTAACTGTACCATTACATAATCCTGTTGCCAGACAGACAGAGAAGTTCCGAACACAATCTCCCAAGACACATTCTCGGAATCAGACACAGAGACAATAAACCAAAACACAGCCACAGGACATACAAAATGCGTTCGACACTAAGTAAAGTTGCTTCCACACCGTCCCATCTCACACTCCCGGGGTCAGACTCGGAGTGAAGCTCACTCCACACCGTCCTCTGCACATTCCCGGATCAGGCACAGAGTGAACACCCTTCACAGCTACCCATCACAGGCTACCGTGGTTAGACACAGGCTGAAGCTTTCTCCACTCCGTCCGTCGCACACTTGCGGGGTCAAACACTGAATCAAGTTCCCAGTCCCAGCACACCCCGTCCCATGGGACCACAGAACCATAGAATACTACAGCACAGGACAGGCCTTTCATCACTCCATGTTGTGCTGACCCATATAATACTTAAAAAATACTAAATCCACACTACCCCATAAACCTCCATTTGTCTTTCATCCATGTGCATGTCCAAGAGAGCTCTTACATACTACTATAGTCAAATGCTTTGCTTAAGTCCATGTGCACCACATCCACTGTCCTACCCTCATCAATTTCTTTTGTAACCTGTTCAAAACACTCAAATCAGGCTCGTGAGGCACGATCTTCCCTACACAAAGCCGCGTTGACTATCCATGAGTAGACTGTACTTCTCCATATCTTCGGAGATCCTATCCGTAACAATAGTTTCAAGCAGTTTGCCTGTCGCTGACGTAAGACTCACGGGTCTATGGTTCCCCGGTTTCTTCCTATTACCTTTTTTAAACAGGGGAAGTACATTTGCCATTCTCCTGTCCTCCGGCACATCCCCTGCAGCCAAAGAAGATTCAAAGATCATGGCTAATGCTCCTGTGATCTCTTCTCTCAATTCCCCCAATAACCTGGGGTGTATCAGATCCGGCCTCTGGCATTTAACAATCTTAATGTTTTTAAGAAGATCCAGAACTTCTTCTTCTCTAATCTCCACATTGTCCAGCACACAGGCCGGCTCTACGTCGACCTCATCCTGATCACGATCTTTTTCACTTGTCTTATCCAGCGATAAGACACAGAGTGAAACTCCCTCCACAGTGTCCCATCACACTCTCCTGGGGTCGGGCACAGTTTGAATCTCTCTACACACCATCCATCACACACTCCCGGGGTCAGACACAGAGTGAATCTTCCTCCACACCTTCCCATCACACACTCCTGGGTTCAGACACAGAGTGAATCTCCCTCCACACCTTCCCATCCCACACTCCCGGGTCAGAAACAGAGTAAATCTCTCTCCACAGCGTACCATCACACACACCCGGGGTTAGACACAGAGTGAATACCCCTCCCCACTGTCCCGTCACACAATCCTGGGTTCAGACACAGAGTGAATCTCCCTACACACCTTCCCATCCCACACTCCCGGGTCAGAAACAGAGTAAATCTCTCTCCACAGCGTACCATCACACACACCCGGGGTTAGACACAGAGTGAATACCCCTCCCCACTCTCCCATCACAGACCCCCGGGGTCAGACACAGAGTGAATCTCCCTCCACACCGTCCATTCACACACTCCCGGGGTCAGACACAGAGTGAATCTCCCTCCACACTCTCCCATCACAGACCCCCGGGGTCAGACACAGATTGAATCTCCTTCCACACCGTCCCTTCACACACTCCCGGGGTCAGACACAGAGTGAACCTCCCTCCACACCGCTCCATCACACAGTCCCGGGGTCTGACCCAGAATGAATCTCCCTCCACAGCATCCCATCACGCACTCCCAGGGTCAGACACACAGTGAATCTCTCTCAGCACCTTCCCATCACACACAGCCGGGGTCATACACAGAGTGAATCTCCCTCCGCAACGTCCCATCACACATTCCTGGGGTCAGACACAAAGTGTATCTCCTTCCATACGGTCTCATTACACACTCCAGTGGCCAGACACAGAGTGAATCTGCTGCCTCAAAGTCAAATAGAAAAAAACGGATTCAGAAACAGAGCTAATCCCCCTCTTGACACTCTCTCTCTCCTCTCACCAATCAGCTGCAGTTAAGCGTTCCTGTAGTCTGCAGCAGTGTGTCTGTCTCAGTGACAATAAGTGTGTGTGAGACCAGAGGTAGAACTAAGGAGTGAGGCGGAGCAGGGGGAGGCTGTGGAGGGGTGGTGAGTTTGCAGTCGCTGTGCGGAAGTGTTCTGAAGCCAAACGACCGGCCTGTACACACAGAGAGGTGGAGAAGCTCAGAACTGAGAGATCGATATCCGGTTTAAGTTAGGAGAAATAACACAAGCGGTGTGGAGCGACGTTGACCATGTGCTAACCCCTGGTGTGCGTGATTGGACGGTGTGAAGGGAGATTCACTTTGTGTCTGACCACGAAGTGTGTTTTGGGACGGTGTAGACGGAGATTCACTCTGTGTCTGACCCCAGGATTGTGTGATTGGACGGTATGGAGGGAGATTCACTTTGTGTCTGACTCCGGGAGTGTGTGATGGGACGGTGTGGAGGGAGATTCTCTCTTTGTCTGACCCCGGGAGTCTGTGATGGGACGGTGTGGACGGAGCTTTTCTTTGTGTCTGACTCCCGATATATTTGATCGGAGTGTAGGGAATTTCACTCTGTAGTGGATATATCACGCATTCCTCATCCTGTTTTGAATTTATTCCATGACTATTTGAAACAGAGTTGGAACAACGTTGCTCAGCCCCATCTTTGCTCTGGAAAATAGAACCAATGAACAATGAATCTCTCCCTACACAGACCATTATATACGCCGGTAGTCAGGCACACAGATGGAGATCCTTTCACACCGGCCCATCACACATTCCCGGCGTCAGTTGTAAAGTGAAGATCCCTCCGAACCGCCCGATCACACAGACTCGCCGGGTGAGAGACAGAGTGAAACTCCATCTTCATTCTCCCTGCTGCCTGGGTCCGAGACATCTCAAATCCTTTGCAGTTTATTCTCGAGAGGGAGGGCAAGAATCCAGATGTTGTGGTCCATGTAGGGAACAACGACGTGCGTAGGATGAGTGAAAGGGTCCTGCGTAGTCAGTTCAGGGAGTTATTTGCGAAGCTGAAGAGCAGGACCTCCGGGGTAACAATCTCAGTATTACTACCTGTGCAACGTGCGAGTGAGACAAGGAGCGGAAAGATTATACAGACTAATACGTGGCTGAGAGAATGGTGCAGGTGGGAGGGCTTCACGTTTTTAGATAATTGGGCTTTGTTCCAAGGAAGGTGGGATCTGTTCCGACGGGACGGTTCACACAGGAACTGGAACGGTGCTAACGTTCTTGCAGGGAAGTTTGATAGTGTTTTTTTGGGGGGTTGGGGGGGGGGGTTAATCTAATGCGGAGATACAGAATGTGATAACGAGATGAAGAATAAAGGATATGGCGGGACTACACGGTTCCGGAATATTAAGTGTGTAGTAGAGAAAGGTGAGGCGGAACAAGTGATAAGGAGGACACATGTACAGACTGATGGTCTGACGGAACATGGAGTTAAATGTGCAGAAAGAATAAGTAAATTTAGGAAGGACAACAATATTCTAGGGGGCGTATAGCCCGATGGCAGTTCGGGGAGCTGTGTTAAGCACAATAGGCAGCGATTTAAACAGTGCGAGGAGAAATGGGCTACAAAATCTATATCTGAATGTACGAAGTGTCAGAAATAAGGCGGATGAGCTTGAAGGTCAGGTGCGAATGGGTAACTATGATGTTGTTGGGATAATGGAGAAATGGCTGCAGGGAGATCAGACCTGGGAAATGAATGTGCAAGGATATATGTGCTATCGTAGGGACAGAAATGTGGGTAGAGGGGGTGGGGTGGCCCTGTTGATGAGGAATGAGATTCAGTCCTTTGCAAGGGGGGGACATAGGGTCAGGAGAAGTAGAGCGTGTGGATAGAACTGAGGAACAGTAAGGGCAAAAGTATCCAAATGGGTGTTGTCTACAGGCCACCGGACAGTAGCATGGATATTGGGTGCAAGCTGAATAGGGAGTTAACATTGACATGTGACAAAGGTAATGTCGCAGTAGTTATGGGGGATTTCAACATGCAGGTGAACTGGGAGAATCAGGTTGGTGCTGGACCACAGGATAGGGAGTTTGCTGATTGCCTAAGGGATGCATTCTTGGAACAGCTTGTACGAGATCCGGCCAGGGACAAGACTATTCTGGATTTAGTGTTATGTGATGAACAGGATTTGATAAGTGATCTTGCAGTAAAGGAGCCATTAGGAGGTAGTGATCATAATATGATAAGCTTTTATCTGCAATTTGAGAATGACAAGGGCAGATCGGAGGTGTCAGTGTTGTAGTTGAACAGGGGAAACTATGGAGCCATGAGGGAGGAGCTGGCCAAAGTTGACTGGACGGATAGCCTAGCAGAAAAGACAAAGGAACAGCAATGACAGGTATTCTTGGGAATAATGCTCAAGGTGCAAAATCAGTTCATCCCCCAGAGAAGGAAGGATTCAAAGGGGGGAAAGGGGCCTCAGTGGTTGAGAAAGGAAGTCAGAGACTGCATAGCATTATTAAAAAGGAAATATGACAGAGTTAAGGTGAGTGGGAGGGCAGATGATTTGGAAATTTTTAAGGAACAGCAGAACTTAACTAAAAAGACAATACGGGGAGAAAAAATGAGGTACGAACGCAAGATAGCCCGGAATATAAAGAAAGATAGCAAAAGCTTTGTTAGGTATGTGAAGAGAAAGAAAATAGTTAAGAACAATGTTGGGCCCTTGAAGAATGTATTCGGTGAAATTGTTATGGGAAACAGAGAAATGGCAGAATAATTTAATGAGTACTTTAGATCTGTTTTCACTAAGGAATACACAAGAAATCTCCCTTATATATGGATGGGCCAAGGACATAGGGTAACAGAGGAAATGAAACAGATTGACATTTCTGAAGGAAACGGTGATAAGACGACTGATGGGACAGAAGGCTGACAAATCCCCAGGTCCAGATGGTCTGCACCCTAGGGTACTAAAGGAGGTGGCTCTGGACATTGCGGATGCATTGTTAATCATTTTCCAATGTTCCATAGATTCAGGATCAGTTCCTGAGGATTGTAGAATGGCTAATGTTATCCCTCTTTTTAAGAAAGGAGGGAGGGAGAAAACAGAGAACTATCGACCTGTCAGCCTGACATCGGTGGTGGGAAACATGCTCGAGTCCATTATTAAGGATGAAATAGTGGCATATTTACCAAGGGTAAATCCTGCTTGACTAATCTGTTGGAGATTTTCGAGGATGTAACCAGGAAGATAGACGGGGGAGATCCAGTAGATGTAGTGTACCTCGATTTCAGAAGGCATTTGTTAAGGTCCCACATAGAAGATTGGTGGGTAAAATCAAACCTCAGGGCATCGCGGGGAAGGCATTGAGATGGATAGAAAACTGGTTGACAAATAGAAAGCAAAGGGTAGCGGTGAATGGGTGTTTCTCGGAATGGCAGCTGGTGACTAGTGGGGTGCCACAGGGCTCGGTATTGGGAACACAGCTGTTTAGCATTTACGTTAACGATTTGGATGAAGGCGTAGAAAATAACATCAGCAAATTTGCTGATGATACTAAGCTGGGTGGCAGTGTGACATTTGATGAGGATGTTTGGAGAATTCAGTGTGACTTGGATAGGCTGGGTGAGTGGGCAGATACTTGGCAGATAGCGTTTAATGTAAATAAGTGTGAGGTTATCCATTTTGGGAGTAAGAACAGGAAGACAGATTATTATCTGAACGGTATAGAGTTGGGCAAGGGAATAATACAAAGAGATTTCGGAGTCCTTGTTCATCAGTCACTCAAGGTGAATGAGCAAGTGCAGCAGGCAGTGAAGTAGGCTAATGGATTGTTGGCCTTTATTACAAAGGGAATTGAGTGCAAGAGCAAGGAAATACTCTTGCATTTGTACAGAGCCCTGGTGAGACCAAACCTGGAGTATTGTGTACAGTTTTGTTCTCCAGGGTTAAGGAAGGACATCCTGGCTGTAGAGGAAGTGCAGCGTAGATTCACGAGGTTAATTCCTGGGATGTCTGGACTGTCTTACGCAGAGAGGTTAGAGAGACTGGGCTTGTACACGCTGGAATTAAGGAGATTGAGAGGGGATCTGATTGAAACATATAAGATTGTTAAGGGATTGGACAAGATAGAGGCAGGAAATATGTTCCAGATGCTGGGTGAGTCCAGTACCAGAGGACATGGTTTGAGAATAAGGAGTAGGTCATTTAGGACAGAGTTAAGGAAAAACTTCTTCTCCCAGACTGTTGTGGGTGTCTGGAATGCACTGCCTCGGAAGGTCGTGGAGGCCAATTCTCTGGATGCTTTCAAGGAGCTGGATGGGTATCTTATGGATAGGGGAATCAAGAAATATGGGGACAAGGCAGGAACCGTGTATTGATAGGAATTGATCAGCCATGATCTCAAAATGGCGGTGCAGTTTCGATGGGACGAATGGTCTATTTGTGCACCTATTGTCTATTGTCTGTTGTCTAAAATCTTTACATAAGAAAGTTAATACACATTTTAAGGATTTGGTCTAATTTTTATATGGAGGGAACTTTTCCCACAACAGAAGGGATTATCCTCATTATTCTGCTAACCATTCTGTATGTAGAAGAATAGACAATTCCATAACATTTGGAAAAGACAAAGACAAAATAAACACCTGTGGATTTGGGACCATAGATGTAAGTGACCATGCACCTCTATATTTATATTTTGAGTATGACCTACAACTAAAGAATACTATTTGTAAACTAAATTCAGCTCTACTGAATGATCTCTATTTTAAGGAACAAATTAAAAAATAAATTGGTCTTTTCTTAGAATTCAGTGATAATGGATAGGTTTAAACTCCCATTCTATGGGATTCTCTGAAGGCTCTTTTAAGAGGGAAAATTATAGCGATATTTTCATATAAGAAAAAAAAAGGATTAAACTATTAGAGAAATTGCAAAGTGTGCTGAAGGAGCAAGAAAAAAACACAACGTGAATTTGGCACAGGATACATTAGAGGAAATTGAAAAAAATATATATATTAATAGTTTGGCTACGCAAGAAATCAAGAAAAGAATAATGTTCCTGAACCAGTGACGTTATGAAAATGGATCTAATTCTATGAAAGTACTTCCGGGGAAACATAATAAAAGGATATTAGAAAATACAAACCATAGTATTAGGGATTCATGAACAAAATTGATTAAAAACAATCGAAGTGAAATTCAAGAAGCTTTTGAACTGCTTTACGAAACTCTATAAGTTCCAAGGGGAAGGATAACTCAAATTGACACCTTTCTGGCTTCTCTGGAGTTAACCACTTTAAGCGAAGAACAAAATAGAACAATAACTGATGACATAACTGAAGTTGAATTAAAAGCTGCAATTAGTAGGCTTAAATTAACCAAGTCACGAGGATCAAATGGGTATACGGCAGAGTGGTACAAAGTATTTGAAAATGAGTTATTTCCCGCCTTACTCCCCACACTAAACTGGGCTCTAAAAAGGACCAGATGCCACCCATTTGGAAGGAAGCGATAATCTCAGCTATACCGGAAGGATAAAATGGAATGCGGGTCATTTACATTAATATCTGTTCTTAATGGAGATCATAGATTATTTATCTACATCATGACCAAACGATTAGAAGAGTTTCTACCCATACTGATACATGACGATCAGACAGGTTTTTTCAACAGCGCTAGACACCAGACAATATACGAAGGACATTTCACATTACGGATCATACACAAAAAAACATTGAAATCGAATCAATAGTGATAATCATGGACGCTGAAAACGCATTTGATTCGCTGAATTGGAATTTTCTTTAGGGAGTTTTGTATAGATTTGGTTTCAATGACACAATTATTAAAACTATCCAGGCACTATATGACAACCCTACTGCGAGGATTAAATCAATCGATATTTATCAAATAGTCTTACCATAGAAAGGGCTACAAGGCAGGGTTGTGCATGGTCACCGCAAAGCTTCTCATTATATCTCGAACCATTAGCTCAATACATCAGACAAAATGAAGATATCAGGGGAATTACTATCAGAGGAAAAGAGTAGAAATTGGCTTGTTACGTAGATGACATCTTGATCTATCTCGGGCACCCAACATACTCTTTATTCAAATTGATGGAATACTTTGAACAATGTGGTCAATTACCCGGATGCAAGATCAACATAGATTAAAAAAAACAATTACATTCGTAAAATATAGCACAGCAGGAGAAATTGAAATTAAATATCCAAACAGAGTCGTTCGAATATTTGGCATCATTATGCCAAAAGTTTTGGCAAAATTATCCGAATGCAATTATCAGTCTATATATATATATAAATATAAATTAAGGAAGATATAACAAGATGGAAGCGATTTAGATTTTTAGTCTCAGTTCAAGGATTGAATCTTTTAAAGTTAATATACTGCCCAGACAAGTATATCTCTTTCAGATCCTATCAATAGAGATTAATCAAAATCAATTAAATGAATGGAACAAAATGTTGTCAAGCTATATTTTGCAAGGTAGAACGACTAAAGTTCGTCTCAAAAAGGTATAGAGTTCGTAGTGAAAGTGGGGGATGGGGCCAACATTCTCTAAGAGATAATTATTTTGCAACACAGTTGAGAGTTGTGATATGTTGTCGAAACCCATCATATTACTCTAAATGGAAAGAACATTGAGGAGGGGATACTTCTATTCCCACACAGGCAATGTTGGCTGATAACAACAAAAGCGGAGGGAGCTTCACTGCGTTTCTGACCCCGGGAGTGTGCGTTGGGACGCTGTGGAGAGAGCATCATTCTGAGTCTGACCACGGCAGTGTATAATGGGACGTGGTGCTGTGAGCTCCACTCTGTATCTGAAACCAGGACTGCATGATTTATCCCTAAAAGGGATAGAGAGGGGGTGAAAGGGGAGGAGGGGTGGCATTACCAGTCAGGGATACTATTACAGCTGCAGATAGTGTGGATAATGTAGCAGGATCTTCTTTTGAGACAGTTTGGGTAGAAGTCAGGAACATGAAGGAAGCGTTTACTCTGCAGGGAGTATTCTATAGGCCTGGAAGCAGCAGAGATACCGAGGAACAGATTTTGAGGCAGATTTTGAAAAGGTGCAAAAATAACAGGGTTATTATCATTGGGGACTTTATCTTCCCTAATATTATTTGGCACTTGATTAGTTTCGAAGGTTTAGATGGGGCAGAGTCTGTTAAATGCGTCCAGGATGGATTCCTGTCACAGCATGTTAACAGGCCAACTAGGGTGAATGCCGTACTAGATCTTGTATTAGGTAACGAACCGGGTCAGGTCACAGATCTGTCAGTGGGTGAGCATCTGGGGGACAGTGATCACCGATCCATGGCCTTTCGCATTATCATGGAAAAGGATAGAATCAGAGAGGACAGGAATGCATTTTAATTGGGCAAGTGCAAATTATGAGGCCACAAGGCTGGAACGCGGATACGAATGGGGATGATGGTTTCGCAAGGAAATGTACTATGGGCATGTGGTCGATATTTAAGGATCTTTTGCAGGAAGTTAGGGATAAATTTGTCCCGGTGAGGAAAATAACGAATGGTAGGATAAAGGAACAATGGGTGACAGGTGAAGTGGAAAATCGAGCCAGGTGGAAGAAGGCAGCATACATGAGGTTTAGGAAACAAGGATCAGATGGGTCTGTTGAGGAATATAAGGTAGCAAGAAAGGAGATAAAGAAGGGGCTGAGAAGGCCTTGGCGAGTGGGGTATAGGAAAACATAAAGGCGTTCTTCAATTATGTGAAGAACAAAAGGATGACAGGAGTAAAGGTACGACCGATAATAGATAAAAGCGGGAAGATGTGCCTGGAGGCCGAGAAACTGAGAGAAGTCATCAATGAATACTCCTCTTCGGAATTCCCTAATGAGAGGGAAATTGATGACTGTGAGGACAATCTGAGTGAGTTTGATGTTCTGGAGCATGTTGATATTAAGTGAGAAGAGCTGTTGGAGTTTTTAAAATAAATTAGGACAGATAAGTCCCCGGGGCCTGACAGCATATTCTACAGGCAGCTCCACGAGGCGAGGGAAGAGATTTTTGAGCCTCTCGCTAGGATTTCTATGTCCTTGTTGTCCACAGTAATGGTACCGGGCGATTGGAGGGAGGCGAATGTTGTCTCGTTCTTCAATAAGGGTGGTAGGGATAGTCCGGGCAATTATAAACCAGTGAGCCTTACGTCTGAGGTGAGAAAGCTGTTGGAAAAGATTCTTAGAGAAAGGATCTATGGGCATTTAGAGAATCATGGTCTGATCAGGGACGGTCAACATGGTTTTGTGAAGGGCAGATCGTGCCTACCAAGCCCGATAGAGTTCTTTGAGGAGATGACCAGGCATATAGATGAAGGTAGTGCAGTGGATGTGATCAAAATGGATTTTAGTAAGGCTTTTGACAAGGTTCCAGATGGTAGGCTTATTCAGAAAGTCAGAAGGCACAGGATCCAGGGAAGTTTGGCCAAGTGGATTTAGAATTGGCTTGCATGTAGAAGGCAGAGGGTTGGGGTGGTGGGAGTCCTTTCAGATTGGAATGTTCTGACTGGTAGTGTCCCACAAGGATCTGTTCTCGGACCTCTACTTTTTATGATTCTTATTAACGACCCGGATGTGGGGGTAGAAGGTTGGGTTGTTAAGTTTGCAGACAACACAAAGGTTGGTGGTGTTGTAGATAGTGTAGAGGATTGTCGAAGACTGAAGAGAGTCACTGATGCAGAAGTTGGCTGAGATCCGGCAGATGGAGTTCAAACCGGAGAAGCGTGAGGTGGTACACTTTTGGAAGGTCAAACTCCAAAGTAATTGGGAGGGTACTAGGTAGTGTGGAGGAGAAGAGGGATATGGGGGTACATGCCCGCAGATCCCTGAAAGTTGACTCTCAAGTTGATAGGGTAGTTAAGAAAGCTTATGGGGTGTTAGCTTTCATAAGTCGAGGGATAGAGTTTAAGGGACACGATGTAATGATGTAGCCTTATAAAACTCTGGTTAAGCCACACTTGGAGCATTGTAAAAACACAAAATGCTGGCAGAACTTCGGAGGCCAGACAACATCTATGGGAGGAAGTAGTAACGACGTTTCGGGCTGAAACCATGATGAAGGGTTTCGGTCCGAAACATCGTCACAACCTCCTCCCATTGATGCTGTCTGGCCTGTTGAGTTCTGCCAGCATTTTTGTGTTTTTATTTGTTTCAAGCATCTGCAGATTCACTCGTGTTGCCTTTGGAGTACTGTGTCCAATTCTGGTCGCCTCACTATAGGAAGGATGTGGAAGCATTGGAAAGGGTACAAAGGGGATGTACCAGGATGCTGCCAGGTTTAGGGAGAAGGCATTATGATTAGAGATTAAGGGAGCTAGGTCTTTTCTCTTTGGAGAAAAGGAGGATGAGAGGAGACATGATAGAGGTGTACCAGGTATGAAGAGGAATAGACAGACTGGATAGCCAGCGCCTCTTCCCCCGGGCACCACTGCTCAGTACAAGAGGACATGTCTTTAAGGTAACGGGAGGGAAGTTCAAGGGCGATATTAGAGGGATGTTTTTCACTCAGAGAGTGCTTGGTGCGGGGAATGCACAGCCTGAGTCAGTGGTGGCGGCAGACATACTGGTTAAGTGTAAATACTGCTAGACGCGTATATGGATGGATTTAAGGTGGGGGGGGGGGGTTATATGTGATGCAGGGTTTGACGGGAAGCACAACATTATTGGCCGAAGGGAATATAATGTGCTGAACTATTCTATGTTCTCGGTTCTATGATGGGACTCTCTGTCTCACCCCGGGAGACGGTGGTGTGAGCTGATCCTGAGATTGTGTAATCGGAAAGTGCGGAGGGAACTTCCCTATGTTTGAACCCGGGAGACTGTGTTGGGAGAGAGTGGACGCAAAATCATTCTCTGCCCATACCCGGGAGGGTGTGATGGAACAGCGTGCAGGTACCTTCTCACTGTGTGTGATCCCGGGAGTGTGTGATCGGACGATGTGGAGAAAGATTCACTCTGAGTCTCACACCGGAAGAGTGTGTTTGGACGGTGTGGAATGAGATTCACTCTGTGTCTGACCTCGAGAGTGGGTGGTGGGACATTGAGGAGGGAGATTCACTCTGTGCTTGACCCTTGGAGTGTGTGATGGGACGGTGTGGAGGGAGATTCAATCGGTGTCTGACCCCGGGTGTGTGTGATAGGACGGCGGGGAGGGAGATTATCTCATGTCTGACCCCGGGAGTGTGTGATAGGACGGGGTGAAGGGAGATTCACTGTTCGTCTGAACCCGGGAGTGTGTGACGGGACGGTGTGGAGGGAGATTCACACAGTGACTGTCCCCAGGCGTTTGTATGTGCTGGGACTGTGTTTTTGGATCTACACTATGTGTTTGTTCCCCGGAATGTGCTTTAGGAAGGTGTGTTGGAAACATCTCTGTATGACTGACAACAGGATTATTTGATGGGACGGTGCAGAGCGAGCTTCACTCTATCTAAACCGGCGAGTCTGTGGTCGGACGGTTCGGAGAGAACTTCAATTACAAAGGACAAGGGGGTATTTGCGAAGGTCTGGTGTGAGAGGATTCCCATTCTGTGTCTATATTCCGACGGATGTAATGGAAGGTGCAGAGAGAGAGAGTCACTCTTCCTCGGTCACATTTCCGTAGCAGGCTATGTGCCGAAGCGATGTGCGATGTGTTTTCTAAATATGACTGGAAGCGTCTTGAAAGTGGCATGTGTCAGATGCACAGAAAATATATACGGAGTGAGACTCCCTCCATGCCGTCCATTAAACACTCCCGGGGTCAGACACAGAGAGAATCTCCCTCCACACCGTCCAATCAGACATTCCCGGGGTCAGACACAGTGAGACTCCCTCCAT
The DNA here is from genome assembly GCF_030144855.1 of Hypanus sabinus. Lineage (NCBI taxonomy): Eukaryota > Metazoa > Chordata > Chondrichthyes > Myliobatiformes > Dasyatidae > Hypanus > Hypanus sabinus. The sequence goes on from NW_026779737.1 coordinate 61,448, forward strand.
ATCGTCCCATCCCACCCTCCCGGGCTCAGACACAGTGTGAATCTCCCTCCACAGAGGCCCTTCAGCGTCCCATCGCAGAACTACCCCCTTAGCTACTATCCTACCGCCCCATTTCCTTTAATGTACCCGATTACTGACTGTGCAGGATGTAACTAATCACTACTGTCCAGTGGGCGGCGGCTTTCCCTGGAAAACTGCAGACGGCCCGGTCACACTTCAATCCAGTAACGTTTAATGTGAGCGAATGATAGTTGGAAGAGGTAAAGTGGGGTAGAGCGGGAAGGGAGACAAAATGAGAAGGCTTAGTGAGGAGGGCAGTGAGATAGAAAGGCAGAGCAGAGAGTGGAAGTGGAGGAAAAAAGAGAGATCTGGAGAGAGAAGCGAATTTGAATCGGGTAGAGGCATTAATGGGAGCGAAACAGGAGGAGAGAGAGGAGAGAGTGACGGGCGCAGAGAGAGAAAGGGATAGACAGAAATGATGGAGTGTTTCTGTGAGAACTGCTGAAGTTCCGTCTGTTGGGCTGACGTCACTGCTATTTTTATTTTTCCTGCCTGTATTCCGGCCCAGTCAGTGTAGCCGCACGCTTTCAATACTTCTCTGAAATGCTGACAACCCCCACATTATGTTCCAATTGGTGAAGAGAGTCAAACCCCAGACACCGGGGTGGTTTCCTGTAAACTTCAATGTCTAAATGTCAGGTTTATTTTTCTGCACTCTCTAAAAATGGCAATCTATTGTACGGACGTCCTCTCGGAGGGAGGGGGCTCGCTTACTTCGGAGGGAGTTACGGGTTGACGCGGACTTTTCCAGAGCACAGAGGGTCTGAGGCCCCGGCGATAAGCAGAGCAATGGGAGTAATGACGCTCAAACTGGAGGTTGGGGTTGGGGTGGGGTATTCGTTGTAAACCTCTCCCACAACAAAGGCTCTGAAAGAGTGAAAATATATCCGTCCGTCTTTGCCTACCTGTTCACTCGTCATCCCTCACCATCGCCCCTCTTCCATTCCTTTCTCTCTCCTTTCTTCCCTTCCTGTGTATCTCCAAATTCCATATTCCTTCAACCTCAATCGCCCCTTCCCTGCATCCCTCTCTTCCTTAGCCCCTCCCTAACCGTGTCTCTCTCTCTCTCTCCTGCTTTCCCCAGTCAGCTCGCCCTCACTTTTCTTACTCACTCCCCTAATTTCTCCACAGGAATACCCCCTATCTCTCCCTACTTCCCCCCTTTCTCACCCCAGTATTCCACGTCTCACTTTGCAAAGCCGTATCCTTCCCCTCACTCCAAACTGCATGTGATTCTCCACGCCTCTTACACCCTCAATCTCCCTCTTCCTCAGTACTTGCTCCCCCTGCTGTCTGTCCCTCCCTTTATCAGCTGCTCATCTGGTGAATTTTTGTCTCGCTGAGCTCAGAGAAGCAGAGGATCTTTCGACAGGATGGACGACAGTGAGACTTACTTGAAAATGCAGCGCGTAAAACCGGACTCACTGTATCCATCGAGAAGTGTGAGCGGTAGTGAGGGAGGGAGGAGGCATCAATCTTTTTCCTGCCCCGTAAAGTCTGATGTGACGGAGTAGAGGGAGATTCACTCTGTGTCTCACCTCGGGAGAGTATGATGGAACGGTGAGTAGGGAGATTCACTCTGTGTCTGACCCCGGGGTTTGTGACGGGACGGTGTGGAGGGAGGTTCATTCAGAGTCTGACCCTGAGAGTGCGTGATGGGAGATTCACGCTGCTTCTGGCACCGTGAGTCTATGATGGGACGGGGTGGAGGTAGATTCACTCTGTATCGGTCCCCTGGTGTTTCTATGTGCTGGGACTGTGTTTTGGGATCTGCACTATGTGTTTGTTCCCCGGAATGTGCTTTAGGAATGTGTGCTGGGAACATCTCTGTATGTCTGACAACAGGATTATTTGATGGGACGATGCAGAGCGAGCTTCACTCTGTCTAACACGGCGAGGCTGTGGTCGGACGGTTCGGAGAGATATTCAATTCCAAAGGACAGGGGGTTATTTGTGAAAGACTGTTGTGAAAGTATTCCCAATCTGTGTCTAACTTCCGACGGATGTAATGGATGGTGCAGAGAGAGAGTCACTCTTCCTTGGTCCCATTTCCGGAGCAGCCTATGTGCCGAAACGGTGCGCAATGTGTTTTCTAACTATGATTGGAAGCGGCTTGAAAGACACATGTGTCATATGCACAGTAAATATATACGGAGTGAGACTCCTTCCAAACCGTCCCATCACACACTCCCGGGGTCAGACACAGAGTGAGACTCCCTCCACACCGTCCCATCACACAATCCCGGGGTCAGGCACAGAGTTAATCTCCCTCCTCACCGTCCCATCAGCGTCCCATCGCTAAACTACCCCCTAAGCTACTATCCTACCGCCCCATTTCCTTTAATATACCCCTTTACTTACTGTGCAGGATGTATCTAATCACCACTGTCCAGTGGGCGGCGGCTTTCCCTGGAAAACGATAGACGGCCCGGTCACACTTCAGTCCAGTAACGTTCACTGTGAGCGGGAGATAGTGGGAAGAGGGAAAGTAGGGTAGAGAGGGAAGGGAGACAAAATGAGAAGGCTTAGTGAGGAGGGCAGCGAGACAGAAAGGCAGATTCGAGAGTGGAAATGTAGGAAAAAAGAGTGAGAGAGAAGCGAAATTGAATCGGGTAGCGGCATTCATGGGAGCGAAATAGGAGGACAGTGAGGAGAGAGTGACGGACGCAGAGAGAGAAAGTGATCGACAGAAGTGATGGACTGTTTCTGTGAGAACTGCTGAAGTTCCGTCTGCTGGATTGGCTTCACTGCTATTTTTATTTTTGCTGTCTGTATGCCGGCCCAGTCAGTGTAACCGCACGCTTTCAATACTTCTCTGAAATGCTGACAACCCCCAACTTATGTTCCAAAGGCTGAAGAGATTCAAACCTCAGGCAACGTGCTGGTTTCCTGTAAACTTCATATCTAAATGTCAGGTATCTTTTTTCTACACTGTCTAAAAATGTCAATCTATTGTTCAGCCGTCCTCTCGGAGGGAGGGGGCTCGCTTACTTCGGTGGGTGTTACGTGTTGTCCCGGGGCCGTGGTTTCCAGAGCACAGAGGGTCTGAAGCCCCGGCGTTAAGCAGAGCAATGGGAGTAATGACGCTCAAACCAGGAATCAACTGGAGGTTGGGGTTGGGGTGGGGTATTCGTTGTAAACCTCTCAGACAATAAAGGCTCTGAATGTGTGAAAATATATCCGTCCGTCTTTGCTCGTCATTCCTCACCCTTCCCCCTGTTCCTTTCCTTTCTATCCCCTTTCTTCCTCCAAATTCCATATTCCTTCAACCTCAATCGCCCCTTCCCTGCATCCCTCTCTTCCTTAGCCCCTCCCTGACCGTGTCTCTCTCTCCCTCTGTCTCTCTCCATCTTTCCCCAGTCAGCTCGCCCTCAATTTTCTTACTCTCTCCCCTAATTTCTCCACAGGAATACCCCCTATCTCTCCCTACTTCCCCCCTTTCTCACCCCAGAATTCCACGTCTCACTTTGCCAAGCACTATCCTTCCCCTCACTCCAGCCTGCATGCGATTCTCCACGCCATCTCTAATTTCCCTCCAGCCAATCTCATCGGTGTGGACAAAAGCCTCTTACACCCTCAATCTCCCTCTTCCCCAGTACTTCCTCCCCTCCTTCTGTCCGTCCCTCCCTTTATCAGCTGCTCTTCTGGTGATTTTGTGTCTCGCTGAGCTCAGAGAAGCAGAGGATCCTCGACAGGATGGACTTACACAGTGAGACTTACATGAAAATGCAGAGCGTAAAACTGGACTCACGGTATCCATCGAGAAGTGAGAGGGGCAGTGAGGGAGGGAGGAGGCATCAACCTCTTTCTGACCCCGTAATGTCTGATGTGACGGTGTGGAGGGAGTTTCACTCTGTGTCTCACCTCGGGAGAGTATGATGGAATGGTGAATAGGGAGATTCACTCTCAGTCTGACCCCGGGAGTGTGTGACGGGACGATGTGGAGGGAGATTCACTCTGTGTCTGATCCCGGGGGTATGTGACGGGACGGTGTGGAGGGAGATTCACTCTGTGTCTGATTCCGGGGGTATGTGACGGGACGGTGTGGAGGGAGATTCACTCAGAGTCTGACCCAGAGAGTGTGTGATAGGAGATTTTCGCTGCTTCTGGCACCGTGAGTCTGTGATGGGACAGGGTGGAGGGAGATTCACTCTGTGTCTGTCCCCAGCGGTTTGTTTGTGCTGGGACTGTGTTTCGGGATCTACACTATGTGTTTGTTCCCCGGAATGTGCTTTAGGAAGGTCTGTTGGGAACATCTCTGTATGTCTGACAACGGGATTATTTGTTGGGACGGTGCAGAGCGACCTTCACTCTGTCTAACACGGCGAGGTTGTGGTCGGACGGTTCGGAGAGATCTTCAATTCCAAAGGACAGGGGGGTGTTTGTGAAAGCCTGGTGTGAAAGTATTCCCACTCTGTGTCTGATATCCGACGGATGTAATGGACGGTGCAGAGAGAGAGTCACTTTTCCTTGGTCCCATTTCCGGAGCAGCCTATGTGCCGAAGCGGTGTGCGATGTGTTTTCTAACTACGATTGGAAGCGTCTTGAAAGACGCATGCGTTAGATGCACAGAAAATATGTACAGAGTGAGACTCCCTCCATACCGTCCCAACACACACTCCCGGGGTCAGACACAGAGTAAATCTCCCTCCACACCGTCCCATCAGCGTTCCATCGCTCAACTACCCCCTACCGCCCCATTTCCTTTAATATACGCCTTTACTTACTGTGCAGGATGTAACTAATCACTACTGTCCAGTGGGCGGCGTCTTTCCCTGGAAAACGACAGACGGCCCGGTCACACTTCAGTCCAGTAACGTTCACTGTGAGCGGGTGATAGTGGGAAGAGGGAAAGTAGTGTAGTGAGGGAAGGGAGACAAAATGAGAAGGCTTACTCAGGAGGGCAGTGAGACAGAAAGGCAGATTAGAGAGTGGAAATGGAGGAACTGGAGAGAGAAGCGAAATTGAATCGGGTAGAGGCATTCGGGAGCGAAATAGGAGGATAGTGAGGAGAGAGTGACGGACGCAGAGTGAGAAAGTGGTAGACAGAAGTGATGGACTGCTTCTGTGAGAACTGCTGAAGATCCGTCTGCTGGGCTGGCGTCGCTGCTATTTTTATTTTTGCTGTCTGTATGCCGGCCCAGTCAGTGTAGCCGCACGCTTTCAAAACACCTCTGAAATGCTGACAACCCCCAACTTATGTTCCAATGGGTGAAGAGAGTCAAACCTCAGGCAACGTGCTGGTTTCCTGTAAACTTCATATCTAAATGTCAGGTATCTTTTTTCTACACTGTCTAAAAATGTCAATCTATTGTTCAGCCGTCCTCTCGGAGGGAGGGGGCTCGCTTACTTCGTGGGCTGTTTCGGGTTGTCCGGGTGCCGTGGTTTCCAGAGTACAGAGGGTCTGAGGCCCCGGCGATAAGCTGAGCAATGGGAGTAATGACGCTCAAACCAGGAATCAGCTGGAGGTCGGGGTTGGGGTGGGGTATTCGTTGTAAACCTCTCAGACAATAAAGGCTCTGAATGTGTGAAAATATATCCGTCCGTCTTTGCTCGTCATCCCTCACCCTTCCCCCACTTCCATTCCTTTCTCACTCCTCTCTTCCCTTCCTATGTACCTCCAAATTCCATATTCCTTCAACCTCAATCGCCCCTTCCCTGCATCCCTCTCTTCCTTAGCCCCTCCCAGACCGTCTCGCTCTCTCTCTCTGTCTCTCTCCTGCTTTCCCCAGTCAGCTCGCCCTCCCTGTTCTCACTCTCTCCCCTAATTTCTCCACAGGAATACCCCTATCTCTCCCTACTTCCCCCCTTTCTCACCCCAGTATTCCAGTCTCACATTGCCAAGCCCTACCCTTCCCCTCACACCAGCCTGCATGTGATTCTCCACGCTCTCACTCTCTCCCCTAATTTCTCCACAGGAATACCCCCTATCTCTCCCTACTTCCCCCCTTTCTCACCCCAGTATTCCAGTCTCACTTTGCCAAGCCCTACCCTTCCCCTCACTCCAGCCTGCATGGGATTCCCCACGCTCTCACTACTTTCCCTCCAGCCAATCTCATCGGTCCAGACCAAAGCCTCTCAGACACTCAATCTCCCTCTTCCCCAGTACTTCCTCCCCCTGCTGTCTCTCCCTCCCTTTATCAGCTGCTCATCTGCTGAATTTTTGTCTCCCTGAGCACAGAGAAGCAGAGGATCCTCGACAGGATGGACTTACACAGTGAGACTTACATGAAAATGCAGAGCGTAAAACTGGACTCACGGTATTCATCGAGAAGTGACAGGGGCAGTGAGGGTGGGAGAAGGCATCAATCTCTTTCTGACCCCGTAATGTCTGATGTGTCGGTGTGGAGGGAGATTCACTCTGTGTCTCACCTCGGGAGAGTATGATGGAATGGTGAGTAGGGAGATTCACTCTGTGACTGATCCCGGGGGTGTGTGACGGAACGGTGAGGAGGGAGATTCACTCAGAGTCTGACCCAGATAGAGTGTGATGGGAGATTTACGCTGCTTCTGGCACCGTGAGTCTGTGATGGGACGGGGTGGAGGTAGATTCACTCTGTGTCTGTCCCCAGGGGTTTGTTTGTGCTGGGACTGTGTTTTGGGATCTACACTATGTGTTTGTTCACCGGAATGTGCTTTAGGAAGGTGTGTTGGAAACATCTCTGTATGACTGACAACAGGATTATTTGACGGGACGGTGCAGAGCGAGCTTCACTCTGTCTAACCCGGCGAGTCTGTGGTCGGACGGTTCAGAGAGAACTTCAATTACAAAGGACAAGGGGGTATTTGTGAAGGTCTGGTGTGAAAGGATTCCCATTCTGTGTCTGTATTCGGACGGATGTAATGGAAGGTGCAGAGAGAGAGAGTCACTCTTCCTCGGTCACATTTCCGAGCAGGCTATGTGCCGAAGCGATGTGCGATGTGTTTTCTAACTATGATTGGAAGCGTCTTGAAAGACGCATGTGTCAGATGCACAGAAAATATATACGGAGTGAGACTCCTTCCAAACCGTCCCATCAAACATTCCCGGGGTCAGACACAGAGTGAATATCTCTCCACACCGTCCAATAACATACTCCCGGGGTCAGACACAGTGTGAATCTCCCTCTACACCGTCCAATAACACACTCTCAGGGTCAGGCACAAAGTGAATATCACTCCACAGCGTCCCATCACACACTCCCGGGATCAGACACAGAGTGAATCTCCCTCCACACCGGCCCTTCAGCGTCCCATCGCTCAACTACCCCCTTAGCTACTATCCTACCGCCCCATTTCCTTTAATGTACCCCATTACTTACTGTGCAGGATGTAACTAATCACTACTGTCCAGTGGGCGGAGGCTTTCCCTGGAAAACTGCAGACGACCCGGTCACACTTCAGTCCAGTAACGTTCAATGTGAGCGGGTGATAGTGGGAAGTGGGAATGTGGGGTAGAGCGGGAAGGGAGACAAAATGAGAAGGCTTAGTGAGGAGGGCAGTGAGATAGAAAGGCAGAGTAGAGAGTGGAAGTGGGGGAAAAAGAGATATCTGGAAAGAGAAGCGAATTTGAATCGGGTAGAGGCATTCATGGGAGCGAAACAGGAGGAGAGAGAGGAGAGAGGGACGGGCGCAGAGAGGGAAAGGGATAGACAGAAATGATGGAGTGTTTCTGTGAGAACTGCTGAAGTTCCGTCTGTTGGGCTGACGTCACTGCTATTTTTATTTTTCCTGCCTGTATGCCGGCCCAGTCAGTGTAGCCGCACGCTTTCAATACTTCTCTGAAATGCTGACAACCCCCACATTATGTTCCAATTGCTGAAGAGAGTCAAACCCCAGACACCATGCTGGTTTCCTGAAAACTTCAATGTCTAAATGTCACGTTTATTTTTCTGCACTCTCTAAAAATAGCAATCTATTGTACGGCCGTACTCTCGGAGGGAGGGGGCTCGCTTACTTCGGAGGGAGTTACGGGTTGACGCGGACTTTTCCAGAGCACAGAGGGTCTGAGGCCCCGGCGATAAGCAGAGCAATGGGAGTAATGACGCTCAAACCAGGAATGAGCTGGAGGTTGGGGTTGGGGTGGGGTATTCGTTGTAAACCTCTCCCACAACTAAGGCTCTGAATGTGTGAAAATATATCCGTCCGTCTTTGCCTACCTGCTCACTTCGTTATCCCTCATTCATTCCCCTCTTCCGTTCCTTTCTCTCTCCTTTCTTCCCTTCCTGTGTACCTCCAAATTCCATCTTCCTTCAACATCAATCGCCCCTTCCCTGCACCCCTCTCTTCCTTAGCCCCTCCCTGACCGTCCTCTCTCTAACTCTGTCTCTCTCCTGCTTTCCCCAGTCAGCTCGCCCTCCCTTTTCTCACTCTCTCCCCTAATTTCTCCACAGAAAACCCCCTATCTCTCCACACTTCCCCCTTTCTCACCCCATTATTCCAGTCTCACTTTGCCAAGCCCTACCCTTCCCCTCACTCCAGCCTGCATGTGATTCTCCACGCTCTTACTCTCTCCCCTAATTTCTCCACAGGAATACCCCCTATCTCTCCCGACTTCCCTCCTTTCTCTGCCCAGTATTCAGTCTCACTTTGCCAAGCCCTACCCTTCCCCTCACTCCAGCCTGCATGTGATCCTCCACGCTCTCACTACTTTCCCTCCAGCCAATCTCGTCGGTCCAGACCAAAGCCTCTTACACCCTCAATCTCCCTCTTCCTCAGTACTTCCTCCCCTGCTGTCTGTCCCTCCCTTTATCATCTGCTCATCTGGTGAATTCTTGTCTCACTGAGCTCAGAGAAGCAGAGGATCTTTCGACAGGATGGACGACAGTGAGACTTACTTGAAAATGCAGCGCGTAAAACCGGACTCACTGTATCCATCGAGAAGTGAGAGCGGTAGTGAGGGAGGGAGGAGGCATCATTCTCTTTCCTGCCCCGTAAAGTCTGGTGTGACGGAGTAGAGGGAGATTCACTCTGTGTCTCACCCCGGAGAGTATGATGGAACGGTGAGTAGGGAGTTTCACTCTGTGTCTGACCCCCGGGGGTATGTGACGGGTCGGTGTGGAGGGAGATTCATTCAGAGTCTGACCCTGAGAGTGTGTGATGGGAGATTCACGCTGCTTCTGGCACCGTGAGTCTGTGATGGGACGGGGTGGAGGGAGATTCACTCTGTGTCTGTCCGCTGGTGTTTCTATGTGCTGGGAACGTGTTATGGGATCTACACTATGTGTTTGTTCCCGGAATGTGCTTTAGGAAGATTTGTTGGGAACATCTCTGTATGTCTGACAACAGGATTATTTGACGGGGCGGTGCAGAGCGAGCTTCACTCTGTCTAACACGGCGAGGCTGTGGTCGTACGGTTCGGAGAGATCTTCAATTCCAAAGGACAGGGGGTTATTTGTGAAAGGCTATTGTGAAAGTATTCCCAATCTGTGTCTAACTTCCGACGGATGTAATGGACGGTGCAGAGAGAGAGTCACTCTTCCTTGGGTCCCATTTCCGGAGCAGCCTATGTGCCAAAGCGGTGCGCGATGTGTTTTCTAACTATGGTTGGAAGCGTCTTGAAAGACACATGTGTCATATGCACAGTAAATATATGCAGATAGAGACTCCCTCCATACCGTCCCATCACACACTTCCCGGGTCAGACACAGAGTGAGACCCTCCCTCCACACCCTCCCATCACACACTCCCGGGGTCAGACACAGAGAGAATCTCCTCCACACCGTCCCATCACACACTCCCGGGGTCAGACACAGAGTGAATCTCCCTCCACACCGTCCATCACACACTCCCGGGATCAGGCACAGAGTAAAATGTCACTCCACACCGTCAGATCAAACACTTCCGGGGTCAGACACAGAGTGAATCTCCCTCCACACCCGTCCCATCACACACCTCCCGGGGTCAGGCACAGAGTTAATCTCCCTCCACACCGTCCCATCAGCGTACGATCACCCAACTACCCCCTAAGCTACTATCCCACCTCACCATTCCTTTAATATACCCCTTTACATTCTGTGCAGGATGTATCTAATCACCACTGTCCAGTGGGCGGCGGCTTTTCCTGGAAAACGACAGACGGCCCGGTCACACTTCAGTCCAGTAACGTTCACTGTGAGCGGGTGATAGTGGGAAGAGGGAAAGTAGAGTAGAGAGGGAAGGGAGACAATATGAGAAGGCTTAGTGAGGAGGGCTGCGAGACCGAAAGGCAGATTAGAGAGTGGAAATGGAGGAAAAAAAGAGTGCGCTGGAGAGAGAAGCGAAATTGAATCGGTAGCGGCATTCATGGGAGCGAAATAGGAGGACAGGGAGGAGAGAGTGACGGACGCAGAGAGAGAAAGTGGTAGACAGAAGTGATGGACTGCTTCTGTGAGAACTGGCTGAATTTCCGTCTGCTGGGCTGGCGTCACTGTTATTTTTATTTTTGCTGTCTGTATGCCGGCCCAGTCAGTCTAGCCGCACGCTTTCAAAACTTCTCTGAAATGCCTGACAACCCCCAACTTATGTTCCAATGGGTGAAGAGATTCAAACCTCAGGCAACGTGCTGGTTTCCTGTGAACTTCTTATCTAAATGACAGGTATCTTTTTTCTACACTGTCTAAAAATGTCAGTCAATTGTTCAGCCGTCCTCTCGGAGGGAGGGGGCTCGCTTACTTCGGTGGGTGTTGCGGGTTGTCCCGGGGCCCGTGGTTTCCAGAGCACAGAGGGTCTGAATCCCCGGCAATAAGCAGAGCAGTGGGAGTAATGACGCTCAAACCAGGAATCAGCTGGAGGTTGGGGTTGGGGTGGGGTATTCGTTGTAACCTCTCAGACAATAAAGGCTCTGAATGTGTGAAAATATATCCGTCCGTCTTTGCTCGTCATTCCTCACCCTTCCCCCTATTCCTTTCCTTTCTCTCCCCTTTCTTCCCTTCCTGTGTTCCTCCAAATTCCATATTCCTTCAACCTCAATCGCCCCTTCCCTGCATCCCTCTCTTCCTTAGCCCCTCCCTGACCCGTGTCCCTCTCTCTCTCTCTCTCTCTCTCTCTCTCTCTCTCTCTCTCTCTCTCTCTCTCTCTCTTCTCTCTCTCTCTCTCTCTCTCTCTCTCTCTCTCTCTCTCTCTCTCTCTCTCACTCCTCTCCTCTCTCTCTCTCTCTCTCTCTCTCCTGCTGTCCCCAGTCAGCTCGCCCTCACTTTTCTCACTCTCTCCCCTAATTTCTCCAATTTCTCCACAGGAATTCCCCCTATCTCTCCCTACTTCCTCCCTTTCTCACCCCAGAATTCCAGTCACACTTTGCCAAGCCGTACCCTTCCCCTCACTCCAGCCTGCATGTGATTCTCCACGCTCTCACTCTCTCCCCTAATTTCTCCTCCGGAATACCCCCTATCTCTCCCTACTTCCCCCCTTTCTCACCCGTATTCCAGTCACACTTTGCCAAGCCGTACCCTTCCCTCACTCCAGCCTGCATGTGATTCTCCCACGCTCTCACTCTCTCCCTAATTTCTCCACAGGAATACCCCCTATCTCTCCCTACTTCCCCCTTTCTCACCCCAGTATTCCAGTCACACTTTGCCAAGCCCTACCCTTCCCCTCACTCCAGCCTGCATGTGATTCTCCACGCTCTCACTACTTTCCCTCCAGCCAATCTCATCGGTCCAGACCAAGCCTCTCACACCCTCAATCTCCCTCTTTCCCAGTACTTCCTCCCCCTGCTGTCTCTCCCTCCCTTTATCAGCTGCTCATCTGCTGAATTTTGTCTCCCTGAGCACAGAGAAGCAGAGGATCCTCGACAGGATGGACGACAGCGAGACTTACATGAAAATGCAGATCGTAAAAGCGGACTCACTGTTTCCATCGGGAAGTGAGTGAGGAAGAAAAGGAGGGAATGAGGTTTAATCTCTTTCTGACACCTGAGTGTGTGATTGGACGGTCTGGAGGGAGCTACACTCCTTTTCGGAACCTGTGTCTGTGATGAGACGGTGTGGAGCGAGCTTGTCTCTGTGTCTGACCTGGGGATTGTGTTATGGGGCAGTGTGGAAGGCGCTGCGCTCTGTGTCGGACCCTGGGATTGTCTGACTGTACGGTGTGGAAGGAGCTTGACTCTGAGTTCGACCCCGGGTGTGTGCGATGTGACGGCTCTGAGGAAGCTTTACCATGTGTGTGACCTCGGGAATGTGTGGAGGGAACTTCATAATCTGAGTGTCCCCCATACTGTTAAAGGTCGATATGGGTTAGGTTTTGTGAAATGTGTCAGGAAAGTTTTCTAAATCAATATACAGATATACCAACGAGGGAGGATGCAATATTAAGATCTCCTATTAGGAAATGACTTAGGGCAGGACACGGAGGTGTGTGCAGGGGAACACTTTGGTTCCAGTGATGATAACGTGCAAACATTCCTGAAATATTTGCACAGAAGAGAAACAATTCCCATCATTTAATTATCAAATCTATCTTGAAAAATGTAAAGAAAACCGCATAATTACTTAAAAGTTCTTAAAAAAAGCAGAAGAAGCAAAAAGGCAAATAGTTGTACCAATAGATGAACCAGCTAGGGAGGATGCAATATTAGATATCCTATTAGGAAATGAATTAGGGCAGGTGACGGAAGTGTGTGTTGGAACTCGTTCCAGTGATCATAATGTCATTAGTTCAACATGATCATGGATAAAGATAATCTGGTCCATGGGTGAAGTAATAAACTGGAAAAAGGGCCAAATTTGAAGAAATGAGAAAGGATCTAAAAAGCGTAGATTGGGACAGGTTGTTCTTAGGCAAGGATGTGATGGTAAGTGGGAGGACTTCAAAGGAGACATTTTGAGTGTGCAGCGTTTGTATGTTCCTGTAAGGTTAAAGGCAAAATGAATAAGAATAAGGGAACCTTGGTTCTCGAGGGATATTGGAACTCTGATAAAGAAGAAGAGAGAGATGTATAACATGTATAGGCACCAAGGGGGAAATAAGATGCTTGAGGAGTATAAAAAGAGTAAGAAAATACTTGAGAAAGAAATCAGGAAGGCTAATGGAATTTAACACGGACAAGTGTGAGGTATTGCACTTCGGAAGGTCAAATCAAGGTTACATCATACAAGGTAAATGGTAGGACACTGGGGTGTGCAATAGAACATAGGGATCTGGAGTACAGATACATAATTCGTACAAGTGGCGTCACAGGTGGATAGGATCGTAAAGAGAGCTTTTGGTACATTGGCCTTGATAAATGAAAGTACTGTGTACACGAGTTGGAATGTAATGGTGAGGTTGTATAAGACATTGGTGAGACCGAATTTGGAGTACTGCGTGCAGGTTAGTCACTTAATTGCAGGAAGGATATTAATAAGATTGAACGAGTGCAGAGAAACATTACAATGATTTTGCTGGGACTTGAGAACCTGAGTTACAGAGAAAGGTCGATAGGTTAGGACTTTATTCCCTGGAGCATAGGAAAATGAGATGTGATTTGATAGAGATGTATAAAATTATGATGGATACAGGTAAAGTGAATGCACTATAGCAGGGCTTTTTTTCACTGAGGTTAGGGGAAAGAAAAAATCAGAAGTCATGTGTTAAGGATGAAGGAGTAAAAGCTTAAAGGGAACATTATGGTGGTGGGGGATTTCTTCGCGCACGGAGTGGTGGGAGGGTGGAATGAGCTGCCAGATGAAGTGTTGAATGCGGGCTCACTTTTGACATTTAAAAAAAAAACCTGGACAAGTATATGGACGAGAATAATTTGGTGGGATATGGCCCAGGTGCAGGTCTGCTGGGACGAGGCGAAAAAAATGTTTCTACACAGCCAACGAAGGACCAAAAGTCCTGTTTCTGTGCTGTAATGTTCTATTGTTTTATGGACCCAGGGTGTAGGTAATGGGACGTTGAGGAGTAAGTGTCACTCTGTGTCTGACCACGGAAGTGTGATACGGGACAGGGTGGAGGGAAAAGCATTCTCTTTCTGATCCCGGAAGTGGTTAATGTACGGTTTGGAGAAAGCATCACTCCATGTCCGACCACGAGAGTATATAATGGGACGGTGGACACTTAGGTCGAACCCCGAGATATGTTGGTTTCGGACGGTGCCGACGCGTCCTCTCCCCCCCCCCCCCTCTCTCTCTCTCTCTCTCTCTCTCTCTCTCTCTCTCTCTCCTTCTCTCTCTCTCCTCTCTCTCACTCACACACACACACACACACACACACAAATTTCAAGCGGGTTAGAGGCTTTCACGGCAGAGAAATCGGGACAGTGAGGGCAGCGTGAGGGACGCGAGAGAGAAAATGATAGAAGGTGATGGAGGATTGGTGAGAACTGCTGAAGTCCCGTCTGTTGGGCTGACGTCACTGCTGTTTTTATTTTTGCTCTCTGTATGACGGCCCAGTCAATGTAGCCGCACGTTTTCTAAACTTATCTGAAATACTGACAGCCCCCAGTTTATGTTCTCATGAGCGAAGAGAGTCAATACTCAGACACCGCTCAGCATGCGTTGGTTTCCTGTCAA
>NW_026779738.1:0-75817 GCF_030144855.1 Hypanus sabinus
CACAAGTGAATCTCACTCCACACCGTCCCATCACACACACCCTTAATAAGACACAGAGTGAAGCTCCTTCCACACCATCCCATGACACACTCCCGGGGTCAGACACAGAGTGATTATTCCTCTACACGCTCCCATCAAACACTCCCGGGGTCAGACACAGAGTGAATCTCCCTCCATACCGTCCCATCACACTCTCCCGGGGTCAGACACAGAGTGACTCTCCCTCCTGACAGTCCCATCACACACTCCCGGGGTCAGACACAGAGTGAATCTCCCCCCACACCGTCCCATCACACACTCCCGCGGACAGACACAGAGTGAATCTCCATCCACATCGACCAATCACACAATCACGGGTCAGTCACAGAGTGAAGATCCATCCATACTGTCCCATCACATGCACCAGGGGACAGACAAAGAGTGAATCTCACTCCACAACCCCGCATCGCAAACTCCACGGGTTAGAAAGAGATTGAAACTCCCTCCCTCTGTTTCTGTCCCTCTTACCTCTCGATGGAGACGGTGTGTCTGGTTTTACGAGCTGAATATTTGTGTATGTATCTCTGTCGTCCATCCTGTCGGGGAACCTCTGCGTCTCTGAGCTCAGCAAAGGGAAGTAACCGTTGTCAGGGAAAGCCGGTGTCGTCCTTTAGATCCGAGCGACACAACCACCGGATGAGCAGCTGATAAAGAGAGGAGCCAGGGGAGGAAGTGCTGGAGGAGAGAGAGATTGAGGGTGTTAGAGGAGGGTGGTCTGGAGGGATTCGAGTGTCTGGTGGGAGATAGTTAGAGTGGGGAGAAACGGAGGGAGGGAGAGTGAGGGTGTGGCGTAGAGAGAATCGTGAGTGACAGGGGTCAGAAAGGGGTATCACGGAAAGAAGGGGAGGGCAAGAAGTGGAAGAGAATTTAGAGAGATGGGAAGAAATGGAAAGGGTGGATTGTTGGAGGGAATCAATTTGGCTTCACACTCTCGAGCTCTCTCTTTTTTTCTTCTATTCCCTCTCTCGGGCGGATATGTTGCATTTACTGTCCGAGTGGTTTACAACCAACACCCCATCCCCCACCGCAACACCCTGTTTATTCAGGCCCTCTGATCTCTAGAAAACACGTCCCCGGGACAAACTAGAAACACCCACCGAAGTAACCGAGCTACAGAGACAAAAAGCAGATTGCCCTTTTCACACCGTGTAGAAATTATCAACGAATGCATGTATTTAGATATTGAAGTTTACAGGAAACCAGCACACGCTGCGCGGTGTTTGAAGTTAGACTCTCTTCACACATTGAAACATAAGCTGGGGGTTTTGCAGTATTTCAGAGAAGTATTGAAAGCGTGCGGCTGCACTGACTGGACCAACATACAGACAGGAAAAAAATAAAAATAGCAGTGACGTCAGCCCAGCAAACGTAGTGCAGGAGCACTCTCACAAATCCTCCATCACCTTCTGTCTATCAAGTTCTCTCTCTGCATCCCTCACTTTACCCTCACTATCTCCCTATTTGAAACCCATGAATGCCTCTGACCTGCTTCAATTTCGCTCCTCTGTCATGCTCTCTCCTTTTTACTGTACTCGCTCTCTTTGTTTTTCTATCTCACTGCCCTACTCACTAAGCCTCTGTCTGTCCCCCACCCTATCTACCCCACCTTCTCTCTTCCCATTCACTTCGAAATGGCTTTGGAAAAGGGGGTGACTGTGGTGGATAAAGGGGTGGTTGTGCTGGAGGAGATGTGCAGTCGCGGCTGTGTCTGTGTCTGGATGAGAGAGAGAGAGAGAGAGAGAGAGAGAGAGAGAGAGAGAGAGAGAGAGAGAGAGAGAGAGAGAGAGAGAGAGAGAGAGAGAGAGAGAGAGAGAGAGAGAGAGAGAGAGGGGGGGAGAGAGAGAGAGAGTGAGGGAGAGAGAGAGAGAGAGAGAGAGGGAGAGAGAGAGATAGAGAGAGAGTGAGTCCAGCCAAATCATTATGAGCTGGGAATGTACTTTGATATATTGATACTGTGTCTGATCCCGTTAAAGTGTTTTGGGAGAATGTGTTGGAGTTCTCTGAATGTCTGCCAACATTTGATGGGAGAGAGCAGAGGGAGCTTCACTATCTCTAAACAGCCGAGTCTGTGTGATCAGACGGTTCGGAGGGATCTTCTCTTTACAACTGCGCCATGAATGTGTGATGGGCCGGTGTGAAAGGATGTGGCGAAGCAACATTGCTCTAACTCTGTTTCAATGCTTCTTGGAAATAAATTCAAAAGAGCAGGAGTGATGTGTCATTTATCCACTCCAGACTGAAGCACCCTCCACTCCATCCCAATTCATATATCGGGTGTCAGAGACATGGAGAAGCTACGTCCACACCGTCCTATCACATTCTGTCGGGCTCAGACAGAGTGATTCTCCCTCCACACCGTCCCATCACAGACTCCCGGGCTTAGATTGAATCTCCAAACACACCGTCCCCATCACACGCTCCCGGGGTCAGACACAGAGTGAATCTCCCTCCACAGCGTCCGATCATACACACCCGGGTCAGACCCAGAGGGAGGCTCCTTCCCACCGTCCCATCACACACTCCCGGGGTCAGACCCACAGTGAATCTCCCTCCACCCCGACCCATCACACACTTCCGGTGACAGACAGAATGAATCTCCCTGCACACCGTCCCATCACACACTCCCGGTGTCAGACACAGAGTGAATCTCCCTACACACTCTCCCATCAAATTTTCCCAGGGTCAAACACAGAGTGAATCTCCCTCCACTCCGTACCATTACACACTTGCAGGGTCAGAGCCAGAGTGAAGATCTCCTGCACACGGTCCCTCCACCCTCCGCGGGATTGGAAACATAGTGAAGCTCCGTCCAATGAGTCCCAGCGCGCAGTCCAGGTGTCAGGCACAGTTAGTGCGACGCTTCACAGTACGATATCTCCCTGCCTCTTACCAGTCAGCAGCTCCTCTACAGTGTGAAAAGTCTTCAAGAGTGTGTTTGTCTCACCGGTAACAAGTGTCTGTGCGACCAGAGGATATGGACGGGGAACAGAGGGAGGGCTGTGAAGTGGTGTTGAGTTTGCAGTCACTGGGAGAAAGGGGTCGGTACTTAAGGAGACTGAGAGAAACTGAGAACAGAGAGATCGATATCCAGTTTAAGAGTGCAGAATTAACACCAAAGGTGTGGAGGGACCTTGACCATGTGTCTGACCCCGGGTATATGAGATGGGACGGTGTGGAGGGAGATTCACTCTGTGTCTGACGCCGGAGTGAGTGATGGGACGGTGTGGAGGGAGATTTACTCTGTGTCTGACCCCGGGAGTGTGTGATTGGACGGTGTGGAGGGAGATTCACTCTGTCTGATCCCCGGGAGTGTGTGATGGGACGGTGTGGAGGGAGATTCACTCTGTGTCTGACCCCGGGAGTGTGTGATTGGACCGTGTGGAGGGTGATTCTCCCTGTGTCTGATACCAGGAGTGTGTGATGGGACGGTATAGAGCATAGAACAGAAAACAACGTTGTGCCGACCTTTATGCCCCACCTCCCATATAAATCCCGAAAGTAAATTCCTCCATATATCTGTCAGGTAGTCTCTTAAATTTAGCTAGTGCCTGGTTTATCAGCATACATCCAGCATACTGGTAAATCTCATCTGTACCCTTTCGAATGCGTCCACATCCTCCCTATAGGGAAGCGACCAGAATTGGACACAGTAATCCAAGTGTAGCCTAACCAGCGTTTTAGAGAGCTGCATCATTACCCGCGACTATTAAACTCTATCCCTCGACTTGTGAAAGCTAACACTCCACTGGATTTCTTAACTAGCCTATCTACTGTGAGGCAAATTTCACGGATCTCTGGACATGTACCCCCAGATCCCCCTGCTTCTCCACACTCCCAAGTATCCTGACATTTACTTTGTACTCTTGCTTGGAGTTTGTCCTTCCAAAAACCTCAGACTTGTTGAAACGTGTTGTACTCCTGTCAATGTCTCTCTGAAATCTTCATAAATCCTCTACACTATCCACTACACTACCAAATTTTGAGTCGTCTGCAAACTTGACAATTCACCCTTCTACCCCCACATCCAGATCGTTAATAAAAATCATGAAAAGTATAGATCCCCGAACTGATCATTGTGGGACACGACTAGTCACAAACTTCCAAACCGAATTTACTCCCTGTACCACAACCCTCGTCCTTCTGTAGCCAAGCCAATTCTGAATCCACCTGGACTAACTTCCCTGGATCCCATGCCTTCTGACTTTCTGAATAAGCCTCCCATGTGGAACCTTGTCAACTGCCTTACTAAACTACATGTAGATCACATCCACTGCACTACCCTCAGTTATATGCCTGCTCACCTCCTCCGAGAACTCCATCAGGCTTGGTCGACACGACCTGCCCTTCACAAGGCTATGCTTATGATTGTCGAAATGCCCATAGATCCAATCTCTAAGAAGCTTTTCCAACAGCCTTCTCACCACAGACATAGGCTCACTGGTCTATAATTACCCGGACTATCCCTACTTACCTATTTAAAGAAGGGGACAACATTAGCCCCCCTGCAATTCCGCGGTACCATTCCCGAGGACAACGAGGACGAAAATATCCTGGCCAGAGGCTCAGGAATCTTTTCCACGCCGTGTGTAGCAGCCAGGAAAATATTTCTTCAGGCCTCGGAGAATTATCAACACTAAACTATTTTAACAACTCCAACGCCTAAGCTCCCTTAATATCAACGTGCTCCAGAACATCAACCTCACTCATATTGTCCTCACCGAAAAAAGTTCTCTCACATTAGTGAATACAGAAGACAAGTAATTATTGAGGACCTATCTTCCCACCTTTGTCTCTAATCGGTCCTCTCTTCACTCCTCTCATCTTTCTGTTCGTCACATTATTGAAGAATTCCTTGGCGTTTTCCATTACCCTTCTCGCCAAGGCCTTCTCAAACACACTTCTTGCTCTCTTCAGTTCCTACCCAAGATTCTTTCTTGCGACCCAATATTCCTCAATAGACAGATCTGTACCTTGCTTCCTAAACCTCATGCATGCTGCCTACTTCCAACTGACTAGTTTCTCCACCGCACTTGTCACCATCGTGCCTCCACTCTATCATTCTTTATCTTCCTCCTAAAAACAAATTTATCCCTAACATCCTGCAAGAGATCCCTAAACAACGAAGAAATGTCCATAGTATATTTCCCTGCAGAAATATCATCCCAATTCACACACGCAGGTTCTAAATTTATAGCCTCATAATCTGTCGCTCCCTGCTTAAAATGTTCTCTATCATCTGTTCTTTTTTACCGTTTTCCATGAAGCAAATGGAGGCAGTTAAACTCGCTTTCTGAAACCCGAAGTGTGTAACAGGACGGCTTAGAGGGAGATCCACCAGGTGTCTGACCCCGGGAATGTGTGATGAGACGGTGTGGAGGGATCTTCACCATGTGTTTAACCCCGGAAATATGTGACATGACGGTAAGGCGGGACGTGCAATGTTTGTCTGACAACGGCAGTGTGTTATTGGACGCACTGGAGGGAGCTTCACTCTGAGTCTGACCAAGGGAGTGTGTGATAAGGCCTTGTAGAGTGAGAAGTGAGATTCTCTCCATGTCCGACAACGCGGGTGTGTGATGGAACGGTGTGGAGTGAGAATCGCTCTGTCTCCGACACTGGGAGTGTGTGATGGGACCATGTGGAGGGGGATTCTCTCTGTGTCTAACACCCGAAGTATGAAATAGGATGCAGTGGATGAAACTTGTCTGGTATGTACGTATGTTTTGTGTGACTCACACATACCTCTTCCTCTTTTGAAAGTATTTCAAGACGCTTTGATAGAGAGTTAGAAGAATGCTGCTTCGCCCCATCGTCTTTTCTGGAAAATACGACTCTCTTCACATCGTCCATTAGATCCGCTGTTTGTCAGACACAGAATGGGGATCCTTTCACAACGGGCCATCACACATTCCCGGCGTCAGTTGTAAACAGAAGATCCCTTCGAAACGCCCGATCACACAGGCGTTGCGGTTTAGAGACAGAGTGAAGCTCCCTCTGCACTCTCCCATCAAATAGTCCTGTTGACAGACATACAGAGAAATTCCCGAAACTCTATCCCAAAACACATTCCCGGGATCAGAATTATAGTCAATATCTCAAAGCTCAGTCCGAGCATTACAAACAGTTAGACACTGAGTAAAGTGGCTTCCACACCGATCCGGGGTCAGACACAGAGTGAATCTCCCCCCACACCGTCCCATCACACACTCCCGGGGTCAGACACAGAGTGAATCTCCCCTCACACATTCCCGGGGTCAGACACAAAGTGAATCACCCTCCACACCGTCCCATCACACACTCCCGGTGTCAGACACAGAGTGATTATTCCTCTACACGGTCCCATCAAACACTCCCGGGGTCAGACACAGAGTGATTATTCCTCTACACGGTCCCATCACACACTCCCGGGGTCAGACACGGAGTGAATCTCCCCCCACACCGTCCCCTCACACATTCCCGGGGTCAGACACAAAGTGAATCACCCTCCACACCGTCCCATCACACACTCCCTGGGTCAGACACAGAGTGATTATTCCTCTACATGGTCCCATCAAACACTCCCGGGGTCAGACACAGTGTGATTGTTCCTCTACACGGTACCATCAAACACTCCCGGGGTCAGACACAGTGTGATTGTTCTTCTACACGGTACCATCAAACACTCCCGGCGTCAGACACAGAGTGATTATTCCTCTACACGGTCCCATCACACACTCCCGGGGTCAGACACGGAGTGAATCTCCCTCCACACCGTCCCATCACACACTCCCGGGGTCAGACACAAAGTGAATCTCCCTCCACACCGTCCCGTCTCACACGCCCGGGGTCAGACACAGAGTGAATCTCCCTCCAGACCGCCCCCTCACACATTCCCGGGGTCAGACACAGAGTGAATCTCCCTCCACACCGTCCCATCACACACTCCCCTGATCAGGCACGGAGTGAATCTCCCTCCACACCGTCCCATCAAGGACTCCCGGGGACAGACACGTGATCAAGCTCCGAGCACACCGTTGATGTTATTTCTGAACATTTCCACCGGATATTAATCTCTCTGTTCTCAGCTTCTCTACGTCTCTGCGAGTACAGGCCAGTCGTGTGATTTCACACCCCTTTCTCCCAGTGACTGCAAACGCAGCTGCGTCTCAGCGCTTACTCCCCTCCCACTCCCCCTCCCACCAGTTCTACCTCTGGTCTCACACACACTAATTGTCTCTAGAACAGACACACTATTGGGACTACAGGAACGCTGAAGTGCTTGTGATTGGTGAGAGGGGAGAGAGGGATTGAGAGGGGTGGGGGTGATCCGCTCTCTTTCTGAATCCGTTGGTGTGTTATGGGACTGTGAGGCGGCAGATTCGCTCTGTATCTTACCCCTGGAGTGTGTGATGGGACGGAGTAGAGGGGAGCTTCACTCTTTGTCTGACCGAGGGACTGTGCGCTGCGGCGGACTGAATGCACTTTCACTCTGTTTCTGACCCCGGGAGAGAGTGTTGGGACCGTGCGCAGGGGAGCTTGAATCATTTTCTGACTCAGCATGTGTGTGATCGAACGGTGCGGAGGTAGCTTCACACTGCTTCTGACCCGGGGGCTGTGTAATGGGACGGTGTAGATGGAGCTGCACTCTGAGACTGACCCCGGGAGTGAGTGACGGGTCGGTGTGTATGGAGCTACAGTCTTTGTCGGACACCGGGACTGTGCGAGAGGATGATGTGGAGGGAGCATCACTCCGAGTCTGACAATGGGAGAGTGAGATGGGACGGTGTGTACGAAGCTTCTCTCTGTTTCTGATCCCGGGTGGTGGGGTGAGTGGACTCTGCGGAGAGAGCTTCACTCCGAGCTCGACCCGTTGGTTGTGTGATCCGATGGTGTGTAGTGAGCTACACTGTGTGTCCGCCTTCGGGAGTTTGAGAGGGGACGGAGTAGAGGGAGCTACACTTTCTGTCTGACCTCGGGAGTTTGAGAGGGGACGGAGTAGAGGGAGCTACACTGTGTGTCCGCCTTCGGGAGTTTGAGAGGGGACGGAGCTACACTCTCTGTCCGACCTCGGGAGTTTGAGAGGGGACGGAGCTACACTCTCTGTCCGACCTCGGGAGTTTGAGAGGGGAAGGAGTAGAGGGAGCTACACTGTGTGTCCGCCTTCGGGAGTTTGAGAGGGGACGGAGCTACACTCTCTGTCCGACCTCGGGAGTTTGAGAGGGGACGGAGCTACATCCTCTGTCTGACCTCGGGAGTTTAAGATGGGTCTAATGTTGTTTGTATGTGCTGGGACTGTGATTTGACTAATTCTGATCTCGGGAATGTGTTTTGGGGGAGTGTTTCAGGAATTTCTTTTTACGTCTGCCAAAAGGACTATTTGATGGGAGGGTGCAGAGAGAGCTTCTCTTTACAACTGACGCCGGGAATGTGTGATGGGCCGGTGTGAAAGGTGTCCCTTTCTGTGTCTTACTGCCGGTGGATGGAATGGACGGTGTGGAAAGTCTTATTTTCGAGAAAAGTCGATGCGGCGAGGCAGCATTGTTCTAACCGTCTTTCAAAGCGTCTTGAAATACATTCAAGAGGAAGAGGTCTGTGTGAGCCATACAGAACTTAAGTACATTCCAGACTGAAGCTCGCTCCACTCCATCCCATCTCATACTTCGGGTGTTACACACACAGAACATCTCCCTCCGCACAGCCCCATCACACACTCCCGGTGTCTGATAACACCGAGAAGCTTCCTACACACGGTCCAATCACATACTTCCAGTGTCGGAGATAAAGTGATTCACCCTCCACATCCTCCCATCACACATCCCCGGGGTCAGACACAGAGTGAATCTCCCTCCACACCGTCCCATCACACAATCCCGGGATCAGACATAGAGTGAATCTCCCTCCACACCGTCCCATCACACACTCCCGTGATCAGACACAGAGTGAAGCTCCCTCCAAAGCGACCCATTGCACACTCCCGTGTTCAGACAAGCATTGTACCTCTATCCTTACCGTCTTATCACTTAATCCCGGAGTCAAACACAAGTTGAAGATCGCTCCACACCGCCTCATCACACACTCCCTGGTACAGACACGTGGTGGATCTCCATCCACGCCATCCGATTACACACTACCGGTTTCAGACAGCGTATCTAACTGCCTCCATTTGACTCATGGGAAACGGCAAAAAAGCAGAGAGGACAAGGAACATTTTTAACTGGAGAACGACAGATTATGAGTCTATAAATTTAGGACATGCGGGTGTGAATTGAGATGATGTTTCTGCAGAGGAATATAGTATGGACATTTGTTCGATGCTTAGGGAACTTTTGCAGGATGTTAGGGTTAAATTTCTTCCAGTGAGGAAGATAAAGAATCGTAGAGTGAAGGCACGATGGTGACAAGTGCGTTGGAGAAAATAGTCAGGTGGATGCAGGCAGCATACATGAGGTTTCGGAAGCAAGGATCAGATGGGTCTATTGAGGAATATTGGGTCGCAAGAAAGGAGCTTAGGAAGGAACTGAGGAGAGCAAAAAGAGGGTATGAGAAGGCCTTGGCGAGAATGATAAAGGAATACACCAAGGAATTCTTCAATTATGTGAAGAACAGAAATATGACAGGAGTGAAGATAGGACCGATTAGAGACAAAGGTGGGAAGATGTCCCTGGAGGCTGTGGAACAGAGTGAGTTCTTCAATAATTACTTGTCTTCTGTATTGACTAATGTGAGAGAACTTTTTTCCGTTGGGGACAATATGAGTGGGGACAATATGTTCTGTAACACGTTCATATTAAGAGAGAGTAGGCGTTGGTGTAGTTAATATAATTTAGTGCAGATAATTCCCCGGGGCCTGAAGGAATAGACCGCAAGATGCTCCACGAGACGATGGAAAAAATTCCTGAGCCTCTGGCTAGGATCTTTATGTCCTCGTTGTCCACCGGAATGGAACCGCAGGATTGCAGGGAGGCGAATGCTGTCCCTTTCTTCAAATAGGGTAGTAGGGATTGTCCGGCTAATTATAGACCAGTGAGCCTTACGTCTGTGGTGGAAAAGCTGTTGGAAAAGATTCTTCCAGATTTGATCTGTGGGTATTTAGAGAATCTAGGTCTGATCAGTCAGCATGACGTTGTGAAGAGCAGATTGTGCCTTACAAGCCTGATAGAGTTCTTTGAGTAGGCGACCGGGAATATAGTTCAGGGTAGTGCAGTGGATGTGAGATACATGCATTTTATTAAGGTATTTGACACGGTTCCACACGGTAGGCTTATTCAGACTGTCAGAAGGCATAGCATCCGGGGAAGTTAATCCAGGAGGATCCAGAATTGGCTTGGCTGCAGAGATCTCTTTCAGGATATTAGGGTTAAATTTGTCCCGGTGAGGAAGCTAAAGAATGGTAGAATGAAACCACCATGGTACAAGTGAGGTGGTTAATCTAGTCAGGTGTAAGAAGGCAGCATACATAACTTTTAGGAAGGAAGGATCAGATGGGTTTATTGAAGAATAGTGGGTAACAAGAAATAAGCTTAAGAATGGGCAGACGAGAACAAAGGAGAATGAGAAGGCCTTGGAGAGTGGGGTAAAGGAATACCCCAAGGCATTCTTCATTTATGTGAAGAACAATGGGATAAAAGGCGTGAAGATAGGACCGATTAGAGATGACGGTGGAAAGATGTGTCTGGAGGCTGTGGAAGTGAGCAGGGTCATCAATGAATACTTGACTTCGATATGATCAAATGAGACGGAACGTGATGACGGTGAGGACAATATGACTGAAGTTGATGTTCAGCAGCACTTTGATATTAAGGAAGAGGAGGTGTTGGAGTTGTTAAAATACATTAGGTGGGATAAATCCACGGGACCTGACGGAATGTTCCCTAAGCTGCTCCACGAGGCGATAAATGAGCCTCTAGTACTGGACTCACCCATCAGCAGGAACATGCATCCTGCCTCCATCGTGTACAATTGCTTAATAATCTTATATGTCTCAATCAGATCCCCTCTCATCCTTCTAAATTCCAGTGTAAACAAGCCCAGTCGATCCAAACGTTCAACATATGACAGCCCCGCCATTCCGTGAAATAATCTTGTAAACCTACGGTGCACTCCCTCAATAGCAAGAATGTCCTTCATCAAATTGGGAGTCCAAAACTGCACACAATACTCCAGGTGGGGTATCACCAGGGCCCTGTATAGCTGCAGAAGAACCTCTTTACTCCTATACTCAATTCCTCTTGTTATAATGGCCAGCATGCCAGTAGCATTCTTCACTGCCTTCTGTACCTACATGCTTGATTTCATTGACTGATGTACAGGAACACCTAGATCTCGTTAATAGAGATAGTCTGGGTAATCATAGACCAGTGAGCCTGACGTCTGTGGTGGGAAAGCTGTTGACTAGGACTCTCAGAAATAGAATCTATGGGCCTTTAGATAATCATACTCTGATCAGGGACAGTCAGCATAGCTTTGAGAAGTGCAGGTCATGTCTAACAAGGCTGATAGAATTCCTTAAGGAGGTGACCCGGCATATAGATGAGGACAGAGCAGTGAATGTAAATTCTACATGGATTTTATTAGGGCATTTTACAAGTTTCTACACGGTAGGCTTATTCTGAATGTCAGAAGGCATAAGTTCAAGGGAGGATTGTCGAGGTGGCTTCTGAATTGGCTTGTCTGCAGAATGCAGTGTGTTGTGGAGCATGTGTACATTCGGATTGGAAGGCTGTGACGAGTGGAGACCCGCAGGGATCGGTTCTGGGACTTCTACATTCCGTGATTTTATTAACTACCTAATGGTGGGGTAGAGGGGCTGGTTGGCAAGTTTGCAGACGTCACAAAGGTTGGTGGTGTTGCGGCCAGGGTAGAAAATTCCCGAAGATT
Source organism: Hypanus sabinus (assembly GCF_030144855.1). Lineage (NCBI taxonomy): Eukaryota > Metazoa > Chordata > Chondrichthyes > Myliobatiformes > Dasyatidae > Hypanus > Hypanus sabinus. The sequence goes on from NW_026779738.1 coordinate 11,896, forward strand.
GCAGGGAGACATTGATAGGATGCTGAACTGGGCTGAAAAGTGGCAAATAAAATTCAACCCGGTGAAGTGCGAGGCGGTACACTTTGGAAGGACAAACTCCAAGGCAGGGTAGAAAGTAAATGGCAGGATACTTGGTAGTGTGGAGGAGCAGAGGGATCTCGGGGTACATGTCCACAGATCACTGAAAGTTTCCTCATGGGTAGATAGTGTAGTTAAGGCAGCCAATGTAGTTTTCATAAGCCGAGGGTCAGAGTTTCAGAGACGCGGCTTGTTGATGCAGCTCTGTAAAACACAGGTTGGCGCACACTTCGAGTACTGTGTCCAGTTCTGGTCGCCTCACTATAGGAAGGATGTGGAAGCATTGGAAAGGGTGCAGAGGAGATTTACCAGAATGCTGCCTGTTTTAGAGAGTATGCATTATGATCAGAGATTAAGGGAGCTAGGGGTTTACTCTCTGGACATAAGTAGGATGAAGGAGACATGTGAGAGGTGTACAAGATATTAAGAGGAAAAGATAGAGTGTACAGCCAGCGCCTCTTCCCCAGGACATCACTGCTCAATACAAGAGGGCATGGCTTTAAGACAAGTGGAGCAAAGTTTAAGGGGGATATTGGAGGAAGGTTTTTGACTTAGAGCGTGGTTGGTGCTTGGAATGCACTGCCTGAGTTTATGCTGGAGACACACACTCTCGTGAAATTTAACAGACTACTAGACAGCCATATGGGGGAATTTAAGGTGGGGTTTTATGTGGAAGCAGGGTGTAAGGGTCGGCACAACACTGTGGGCCGAAGGGCCAGTATTGTGCTGTATCATATTCAGTTCTATGTTCTATACCGTGGATCATGTCTAAAAAGCCTGATTGAGTTCTTTGAGGAGGTGTCCAGGCATATAGATGGGGGCAGTGCAGTGGATGTGATCTACTGAGCTTCTCTCTGTCCCAGACCCCAGGAGTGTGTGATAAGACAGTTTAGGGGGAATTACACCGTGGCTGACCCAGGCAGTGTGTAACGGTTCGGAGGGTGTGAGATTCAGCATGTGTCTGAACCCGGGTGCGTGTGACAGTTCGGTGTGGAATGAGCCTCACCCTGCATCTGACGTTGGATGGGTGTGATGGGAGAGCGTGTAGGGATCTTCATTTTGTGTCTGACCATGGGAGTGTGTGATGGGAAGGTTCGGAGGGAGATGCACTCCGTGTCTGACACCGGGAATGTGTGATGAGACGGTGTGGAGAGGAATTCACTCTGTGCGAAGTCCCCGGGAGTCTGTGGTGGAACGTCGTGCATTAGGTACATTCTAAGTCTGACACCGGAGCATTTGATGGGACGTTAGGGAGGTAGCTTCGCTCTCTCCCAGACCCCAGCAGCGTGAGTTAAGACATTTCAGGGGGAATTACACCGTGTCTGACCCCGACAGTGTGCAACGGTTCGGAGGGGAGTGAGAGTCACCCTGTGTCTGACATTGGATGGGTGTGATGGGAAAGTGTGTAGGAACCTTCATTCTGTGTCTGACCCCAATTCTGAATCCATCTAGACAAACCTGCCTGATCCTATTTGTTCTGACTTTCTGAATAAGACTACCGTATAGATCCTTGTTAAATGCCTTACTAAAATGCATGTAGATCACAGGCCATTCAGCCCACAATGTTATGCCACCCTTTTAATATACTCCAAGTTCAACTTAACCTTTCCCTCCTATATGGCCTTTCACTTATTTTCTATCATTCACATGCTAATCTAACGATTTCTAAAATGTTCCTAATGTATCCGTGTTCACCACTACCCCTGGCAGGGTTCCACATGCTCGCCATTCTCTGTACTAAACCCAACTCGCTTCTGAAAATCCCACCTATACTTGCCTTCAACCACCTTAATATTAAGCCCTCTTGCATTATTCTGCCCTGGGCCACTCCTTAACGTCCCATCAAACACTCCGGTGTCAGACTTAGAATGTACCTAATGCACAACGTTCCACCACAGACTCCCGGGGTCAGGCACAGAGTGAATTTCTCTCCACACCTCCTCATCACACACACCCGGGGTCAGACACAAACTGAATCTCCCCCCACACCGTCCCATCACACACTCCCGGGGTCAGACACAGAGTGAATCTCCCCTCACACATTCCCGGGGTCAGACACAAAGTGAATCACCCTCCACACCGTCCCATCACACACTCCCGGGGTCAGACACAGAGTGAATCTCCCCTCACACATTCCCGGGGTCAGACACAAAGTGAATCACCCTCCACACCGTCCCATCACACACTCCCGGTGTCAGACACAGAGTGATTGTTCCTCTACACGGTACCATCAAACACTCCCGGCGTCAGACACAGAGTGATTATTCCTCTACACGGTCCCATCAAACACTCCCGGGGTCAGACACAGAGTGATTATTCCTCTACACGGTCCCATCACACACTCCCGGGGTCAGACACGGAGTGAATCTCCCCCCACACCGTCCCCTCACACATTCCCGGGGTCAGACACAAAGTGAATCACCCTCCACACCGTCCCATCACACACTCCCGGGGTCAGACACAGAGTGATTATTCCTCTACACGGTCCCATCAAACACTCCCGGGGTCAGACACAGAGTGATTATTCCTCTACACGGTCCCATCAAACACTCCCGGGGTCAGACACAGTGTGATTGTTCTTCTACACGGTACCATCAAACACTCCCGGCGTCAGACACAGAGTGATTATTCCTCTACACGGTACCATCAAACACTCCCGGCGTCAGACACAGAGTGATTATTCCTCTACACGGTCCCATCAAACACTCCCGGGGTCAGACACAGAGTGATTATTCCTCTACACGGTCCCATCAAACACTCCCGGGGTCAGACACAGTGTGATTGTTCTTCTACACGGTACCATCAAACACTCCCGGCGTCAGACACAGAGTGATTATTCCTCTACACGGTCCCATCACACACTCCCGGGGTCAGACACGGAGTGAATCTCCCTCCACACCGTCCCATCACACACTCCCGGGGTCAGACACACAGTGAATCTCCCTCCAGACCGTCCCCTCACACATTCCCGGGGTCAGACACAGAGTGAATCTTCCTCCAGACCGTCCCTTCTCACACTCCCGTGATCAGACAGAGTGAATCTCCCTCCACACCGTCCCATCACACACTCCCCTGATCAGGCACGGAGTGAATCTCCCTCCACCCCGTCCCATCACACACTCCCGGGGTCAGGCGCAGAGTGAATCTCCCTCCACACCGTCCCATCAAGGACTCCCGGGGACAGACACGTGATCAAGCTCCGAGCACACCGTTGATGTTATTTCTGAACATTTCCACCGGATATTAATCTCTCTGTTCTCAGCTTCTCTACGTCTCTGCGAGTACAGGCCAGTCGTGTGACTTCACACCCCTTTCTCCCAGTGACTGCAAACGCAGCTGCGTCTCAGCGCTTACTCCCCTCCCACTCCCCCTCCCACCAGTTCTACCTCTGGTCTCACACACACTAATTGTCTCTAGAACAGACACACTATTGGGACTACAGGAACGCTGAAGTGCTTGTGATTGGTGAGAGGGGAGAGAGGGATTGAGAGGGGTGGGGGTGATCCGCTCTCTTTCTGAATCCGTTGGTGTGTTATGGGACTGTGAGGCGGCAGATTCGCTCTGTATCTTACCACTGGAGTGTGTGATGGGACGGAGTAGAGGGGAGCTTCAATCTTTGTCTGACCGAGGGACTGTGCGCTGCGGCGGACTGAATGCACTTTCACTCTGTTTCTGACCCCGGGAGAGAGTGTTGGGATCGTGCGCAGGGGAGCTTGAATCATTTTCTGACTCCACAAGTGTGTGATCGACCTGTACGGAGGGAGCTTCACACTGCTTCTGACCCGGGGGCTGTGTAATGGGACGGTGTAGATGGAGCTTCACTCTGAGACTGATCCCGGGAGTGAGTGACGGGTCGGTGTGTATGGAGCTTCAGTCTTTGTCGGACACCGGGACTGTGCGAGAGGATGATGTGGAGGGAGCATCACTCCGAGTCTGACAATGGGAGAGTGAGATGGGACGGTGTGTACGAAGCTTCTCTCTGTTTCTGATCCCGGGTGGTGGGGTGAGTGGACTCTGCGGAGAGAGCTTCACTTCGAGCTCGAACCGCTGGTTGTGTGATCCGATGGTGTGCAGTGAGCTACACTGTGTGTCCGCCTTCGGGAGTTTGAGAGGGGACGGAGTAGAGGGAGCTACACTGTGTGTCCGCCTTCGGGAGTTTGAGAGGGGACGGAGTATAGGGAGCTACACTGTCTGTCCGACCTCGGGAGTTTGAGAGGGGACGGAGTAGAAGGAGCTACACTCTCTGTCTGACCTCGGGAGTTTGAGAGGGGACGGAGTAGAAGGAGCTACACTGTGTGTCCGCCTTCGGGAGTTTGAGAGGGGACGGAGTAGAAGGAGCTACACTGTCTGTCTGACCTCGGGAGTTTGAGAGGGGACGGAGTAGAAGGAGCTACACTCTCTGTCTGACCTCGGGAGTTTGAGAGGGGACGGAGCTACACTCTCTGTCTGACCTCAGGAGTTAGAGAGGGGACGGAGTAGAAGGAGCTACACTGTGTGTCCGCCTTCGGGAGTTTGAGAGGGGACGGAGTAGACTGAGCTACACTGTGTGCCCGCCTTCGGAAGTTTGAGAGGGGACGGAGTAGAGGGAGCTACACTCTCTGTCTGACCTCGGGAGTTTGAGAGGGGACGGAGTAGACTGAGCTACACTGTGTGTCCGCCTTCGGGAGTTTGAGAGGGGACGGAGTAGAGGGAGCTACACTGTGTGTCCGCCTTCGGGATTTTGAGAGGGGACGGAGTAGAGGGAGCTACGCTGTGTGTCCGCCTTCGGGAGTTTGAGAGGGGACGGAGTAGAGGGAGCTACACTGTGTGTCCGCCTTCGGGAGTTTGAGAGGGGACGGAGTAGACGGAGCTACACTGTGTGTCCGCCTTCGGGAGTTTGAGAGGGGAAGGAGTAGAGGGAGCTACGCTGTGTGTCCGCCTTCGGGAGTTTGAGAGGGGACGGAGTAGAGGGAGCTACGCTGTGTGTCCGCCTTCGGGATTTTGAGAAGGGACGGAGTCGAGGGAGCTACACTGTGTGTCTGACCTCGGGAGTTTGAGATGGGTCTAATGCTGTTTGTGTGTGCTGGGACTGTGATTTGACTCTAATTCTGATCTCGGGAATATGTTTTGGGGGAGTATTTCAGGAATTTCTCTTTACGTCTGCCAAAAGGACTATTTGATGGGAGGGTGCAGAGAGAGCTTCACTCTGTCTCTAAACCGCCGAGTCTGTGTGATCGGGCCGTTCGAAGGGATCTTCTCTTTACAACTGATGCCGGGAATGTGTGATGGGCCGGTGTGAAAGGTGTCCCTTTCTGTGTCTTACTGCCGGTGGATGGAATGGACGGTGTGGAAAGAGTCCTATTTTCGAGAAAAGTCGATGGGGCGAGGCAGCATTGTTCTAACTGTCTTTCAAAGCGTTTTGAAATACATTCAAGAGGAAGAGGTCTGTGAGAGCCATACAGAACTTAAGTACATTCCAGTCTGAAGCTCGCTCCACTCCATCCCATCTCATACTTCGGGTGTTACACACACAGAGTAGCACCCTCCGCACCGTCCCATCACACACTCCCGGTGTCTGTCACACCGAGAAGCTTCCTACACACGGACCAATCTCACACTCCCGGGGTCAGACACAGAGTGGATCTCCCTCCACACCGTCCCATCACACACTTCCGGGGTCATACACAGAGTGAATCTCCCTCCACACCGTCCCATCACACAATCCCGGGGCCAGACAGAGAGAGTCTCCCTCCACACCGTCCGATCACACACTCCCGGTATCAGACACAGGGTGCAGCTCCCTCCATACTGTGCGATCACACACTTCCGGGATCAGAATCATGTTGAAGCTCCCGTCTCACCGTCTCAGCGCACACTCCTGGGGTCAGACACAGCGGCAATCTCCCTCCACACCGGCCCATCACACATTACCGGGGTCAGACACAGAGCGATTCTCACTCCACACATTACTATCACACAGTACCGGCGCGGGACACATGGTGGAACTCCATCTGCACCGTCCAATCACACACTCCCGTGATCAGACACAGAGTGAAGCTCCCTCCCAAGCGACCTGGTACAGACACATGGTGGATCTCCATCCACGCCGTCCGATTACACATACCGTGATCAGACACAGAGTGAAGCTCCCTCCCAAGCGACCTGGTACAGACACATGGTGGATCTCCATCCACGCCGTCCGATTACAGTCTACCGGTTTCAGACAGCGAGTCTAACTGCCTCCATTTGCCTCATGGGAAACGACAAAAAAGCAGAGAGGACAAGACAAGGAATATTTTTTACTGGAGAACGACAGATTATGAGTCTATAAATTTAGGACATGCGGGTGTGAATTGAGATGATGTTTCTGCAGAGGAATATAGTATGGACATTTGTTCGATGCTTACGGAACTTTTGCAGGATGTTAGGGTAAAATTTCTTCCAGTGAGGAAGATAAAGAATCGTAGAGTGAAGGCACGATGGTGACAAGTGCGTTGGAGAAAATAGTCAGGTGGATGCAGGCAGCATACATGAGGTTTCGGAAGCAAGGATCAGATGGGTCTATTGAGGAATATTGGGTCGCAAGAAAGGAGCTTAGGAAGGAACTGAGGAGAGCAAAAAGAGGGTATGAGAAGGCCTTGGCGAGAATGATAAAGGAATACGCCAAGGAATTCTTCAATTATGTGAAGAACAGAAATATGAGAGGAGTGAAAATAGGACCGATTAGAGACAAAGGTGGGAAGATGTCCCTGGAGGCTGTGGAATAGAGCGAGGTCCTCAATAATTACTTGTATTCTGTATTGACTAATGTGAGAGAACTTTTTCCTGTGAGGACAATATGAGTGAAATTGATGTTCTGGATCACGTTCATATTAAGGGAAAGTAGGAGTTGGTGTCGTTAAAATAGTGCAGATATTTCCCCGGGGCGAGAAGGAATCGTCCGCAAGATGCTCCACGAGACGATGGAAAAAATTCCTGAGCCTCTGGCTACGATCTTTATGTCCTCGTTGTCCACGAGAATGGTACCGCATGATTGCAGGGAGGCGAATGCTGTCCCCTTCTTCAAATACGGTAGTGGGGCTTGTCCGGTTAATTATAGTCCAGTGAGCCTTACGTCTGTGGTGGAAAAATTGTTGGAAAAGATTCTTAGAGATATGATCTGTGGGTGTTTAGAGAATCTAGGTCTGATCAGTCAGCATGACGTTGTGAAAAGCAGATTGTGCCTAACAAGTCTGATAAAGTTCTTTGAGAAGCTGACCGGGAATATAGATCAGGGTAGTGTAGTTGATGTGATATACATGTATTTTAGTAAGGTATTTCACAAGGTTCCACACGGTAGGGTTATTCAGAATGTCAGAAGACATAGGATCCGTGGAAGTTAATCCAGGAGGTCTCTGAATTGGCTTGGTTGCAGAGATCTCTTTCAGGATATTAGGGTTAAATTTGTCCCGATGAGGAAGACAAAGAATGGTAGGATGAAGCCACCATGGTACAAGTGAAGTGGTGAATCTAGTCAGGTGTAAGAAGGCAGCATGCATAACTTTTAGGAAGGAAGGATCAGATGGGTTTATTGAAGAATAGTGGGTAACAAGAAAGGAGCTTAAGAATGGGCTGACGAGTACAAAGGAGCATGAGAAGGCCTTGGAGAGGGGGGTAAAGGAATACCCCAAGGCATTCTTCATTTATGTGAAGAACAATTGGATAAAAGGCGTGAAGATAGGACCGATTAGAGATGAAAGTGGAAAGTGGGAAGATTTGCTGGAGGCTCTGGAAGCGAGCGGGGTTATCAATGAATATTTGTCTTCGATATGATCAAATGAGACGGAACTTGATGACGGTGAGGACAATATGACTGAAGTTGATGTTCTGGTGCACGTTGATATTAAGGAAGAGGAGGTGTTGGAGTTGTTAAAATACATTATGACGGATAAATCCACGGGGCCTGACTGAATATTCCCCAGCCTGCTCCCTAAGCGTTTGCTGAGCCTCTGCCTAGGATCTTCATGTACTTTTTGTCCACTGGAGTGGTACCGGAAGATTGGAGGGAGGCGAATGCTGTCCTCTTTTTGAAAAACGTTATACACAATAGACTGTGTGCAATAGGTGCAGGAGTAGGCCATTCGGCCTTGTAGCCAGCACCGCCATTAACTGTGATCATGGCTGATCATACACACTCAGTACCCCGTTCCTGCCCTCTCCCCAGATCCCTCGACCCCGCTATCTATCTGAGCTCTATCTAACTCTGTCCTTAATTTATCCAGAGGACAATTTATCCAGAGGAGACAGCTATCTCCTCTGCCTTCTGGGGCAGATCATTCCACATATACACCACGCTCTGGGTGAAAAAAGTTTTTCTGCATCTCAGTTCTAAATGGCCTACCCCTTAAACTGTGGCCTCTACTTCTGGACTTACCCATCAGCGGGAACTTGCATCCTGCCTCCATCGTGTACAATTGCTTAATAATCTTATATGTCTCAATCAGATCCCCTCTCATCCTTCAAAATTCCAGAGTAAACAAGCCCAGTCGCTCCAAACTTTCAACATATGACAGCCCCGCCATTCCGGGAAATAATCTTGTAAACCTACGCTACACTCCCTCAATAGCAAGAATGTCCTTCCTCAAATTGGGAGTCCAAAACTGCACACAATACTCCAGGTGGGGTATCACCAGGGCCCTGTACAGCTTCAGAAGAACCTCTTTACTTCTATTTCCAATTCCTTTTGTTATAAAGGCCAGCATGCCATTAGCTTTCTTCACTGCCTGCTGTACCTACATGCTTGCTTTCATTGACTGATGTACAGTAACACCTAGATCTCGTTAGTAGAGATAGTCTGGGTAATTATAGACCAGTGAGCCTGACGTCTGTGGTGGGAAAGCTGTTGACTAGGACTCTCAGAGATAGAATCTATGGGCCTTTAGATAATCATACTCTGATCAGGGACAGTCAGCATAGCTTTGAGAAGTGCAGGTCGTGTCTAACAAGGCTGATAGAATTCCTTCAGGAGGTGACCCGGCATTTAGATGAGGACAGAGTAGTGGATGTAAATTCTACATGGATTTTACTAGGGCATTGTACAAGTTTCTACACGGTAGGCTTATTCTGAATATCAGAAGGCATGAGTTCAAGGGAGGATTGTCGAGGTGGCTTCCGAATTTGCTTTGCTACAGAAAGCAGTGTGTTGTGCAGCATTTGTACATTCAGATTGGAAGGCTGTGACGAGTGGAGACCCGCAGGGATCGGTTCTGGGACTTCTACATTCCGTGATTTTATTAACTACCTAATGGTGGGGTAGAGGGGCTGGCTGGAAAGTTTGCAGACGACACAACGGTTGGTGGTGTTGCTGCCTGCGTAGAAAATTCCCGAAGATTACAGAGACACATTGATAGGATGCTGAACTGGGCTGAGAAGTGGCAAATAAAATTCAACCCAGTGAAGTTCGAGGCGGTACACTTTGGAAGGACAAACTCCAAGGCAGGGTAGAAAGTAAATGGCAGGATACTTGGTAGTGTGGAGGAGCAGAGGGATCTCGGGGTACATGTCCACAGATCACTGAAAGTTTCCTCATGGGTAGATAGTGTAGTTAAGGCAGCCAATGTAGTTTTCATAAGCCGAGGGTCAGAGTTTCAGAGACGCGGCTTGTTGATGCAGCTCTGTAAAACGCAGGTTGGCGCACACTTCGAATACTGTGTCCAGTTCTGGTCGCCTCATTATAGGAAGGATGTGGAAGCATTGGAAAGGGTACAGAGGAGATTTACCAGAATGCTGCCTGTTTTAGAGAGTATGCATTATGATCAGAGATTAAGGGAGCTAGGGCTTTACTCTCTGGACAGAAGTAGGATGAAGGAGACATGTCAGAGGTGTACAAGATATTAAGAGGAAAAGATAGAGTGTACAGCCAGCGCCTCTTCCCCAGGACACCACTGCTCAATACAAGAGGGCATGGCTTTAAGACAAGTGGAGCAAAGTTTAAGGGGGATATTGGAGGAAGGTTTTTGACTCAGAGCGTGGTTGGTGCTTGGAATGCACTGCCTGAGTTTATGCTGGAGACACACACTCTCGTGAAATTTAACAGACTACTAGACAGCCATATGGGGGAATTTAAGGTGGGGTTTTATGTGGGAGCAGGGTATAAGGGTCGGCACAACACTGTGGGCCGAAGGGCCAGTATTGTGCTGTATCATATTCAGTTCTATGTTCTGTACCGTGGATCATGTCTAAAAAGCCTGATTGAGTTTTTTGAGGAGGTGTCCAGGCATATAGATGGGGCAGTGCAGTGGATGTGATCTACTGAGCTTCTCTCTGTCCCAGACCCCAGGAGTGTGTGATAAGACAGTTTAGGGTGAATTACACCGTGGCTGACCCAGGCAGTGTGTAACGGTTCGGAGGGTGTGACATTCAGCATGTGTCTGACCCCGGTTGCGTGTGATAGTTCGGTGTGGAATGAGCCTCACCCTGCGTCTGACGTTGGATGGGTGTGATGGGAGAGCGAGTAGGGATCTTCATTTTGTGTCGGACCCTGGGAGTGTGTGATGGGAAGGTTCGGAGGGAGATGCACTCCGTGTCTGACACCGGGAATGTGTGATTGAACGGTGTGGAGAGGAATTAACTCTGTGTCTGACCCCGGGTCTGTGTGATGAGATGGTGTGGAGAGCAATTCACTCTGTGCGAAGTCCCCGGGAGTCTGTGGTGGAACATCGTGCATTAAGTACATTCTAAGTCTGACACCGGAGCGTTTGATAGGACGTTAGGGAGGTAGCTTCGCTCTCTCCCAGACCCCAGCAGCGTGAGATAAGACAGTTCAGGGGGAATTACACCGTGTCTGACCCCGACAGTGTGCAACGGTTCGGAGGGGAGTGAGAGTCACCCTGTGTCTGACATTGGATGGGTGTGATGGGAAAGTGTGTAGGAACCTTCATTCTGTGTCTGACCCTGGGAGTGTGTGTTGTGACGATGTGGAGGGAGATTCACTCTGTGTCTGACCCCAATTCTGAATCCATCTAGACAAACCTCCCTGATCCTATGCGATCTGACTTTCTGAATAAGACTACCGTATAGAGCCTTGTTAAATGCCTTACTAAAATGCATGTAGATCACAGGCCATTCCGCCCACAATGTTATGCCACCCTTTTAATATACTCCAAGATCAACTTAACCTTTCCCTCCTATATGGCCTTTCACTTATTTTCTATCATTCACATGCTAATCTAACGATTTCTAAAATGTTCCTAATGTATCCGTGTTCACCACTACCCCTGGCAGGGTTCCACATGCTCGCCATTCTCTGTACTAAACCCAACTTGCTTCTGACAATCCCACCTATACTTACCTTCAACCACCTTAATATTATGCCCTCTTGCATTATTCTGCCCTGGGCCACTCCTTAACGTCCCATCAAACACTCCGGTGTCAGACTTAGAATGTACCTAATGCACAACGTTCCACCACAGACTCCCGGGGTCAGGCACAGAGTGAATTTCTTTCCACACCGCCTCATCACACACACCCGGGGTCAGACACAGATTTAATCTATCTCCACACAGTTCAATCACACACTCCTTGGGTCAGACACAGACTGAATCTCCATCCACACCGTCCCATCACACACTCCCGGGGTCTGACACAGAGTGAATCTCCCTCCGCACCGTCACATCACACACTCCCGGATCTGACACAGAGTGAATCTCCCTCCGCACCGTCCCATCACACACTCCCGGGGTCAGACACATTGTCAATCTCCTTGCTGACCGTTGGTGTTATTTCTGCTCATTTCCACCGGACATCGATCTCTCGGTCCTCAGCTTCTCTACATCTCTGCGAGTACAGGCCGGTCGAGTAGTTTCTCACGACTTTCACCCAGTTACTGCGAAGTCACCAGCCCTCCACAGCTCCCACTCCCCTCACCTCCCTGCTCTGTTCTACCTCTGGTCTCACACACAGTTATCTCTGAGACGGACACACAGTTGAAGACTACAGGAACCCTGGAATGCTGGTGATTGATGAGAGGGAGAGAGGGAGTGAAGAGGGAGATTCGCTCTATTTCTGACCCAGGGATGTGTGGTAGGCCGTGGTGAAGGGGGCTGCATTAATATCTGACACCGGGAGTGTTTGTGCCGAGGGCACTACCTCTCTCTCTCTCTCTTTCTCTCTCTCTCCCCCCTCTCCCCATTCTCTCCCAGTCCTTGACCTCTCCTTTCAGTGATACCCCTTTCGGACCCCTGTAAATCACGACTCTCTTTCCGCCATACCCTAACCTTCCCCTCACTTTCTCCTGTCTCTGTTTCTCCACACTCTCACTACTCTTCCCCCGCCACTCACATCGGCCCAGACCACCCCCTCTCACAGCATGAATGTCATTTTCCCGCAGCACTTCCTCCCCCTGCTCTCGGCCCCTCTCTTTATCAGCTGCTCAACTGGAGATTGTTTGTGTCGCTCTGATCCACTTGTCAGCACAGGCTTCCTCTGACAACGGTTAATTCCCCTCGCTGATCTCAGAGACGCAGAGGATCCTCGACGGTATGAACGACAGAGGGGCTTTCATGAATGTAAGATTCACAGAAACGGACTCACCGTATCCATCGGGAGGTGAGTGGGGCAGAGACGGAGTGAGGGAGATTCAATCACTTTCTAACCCAGGGAGTGTGTGATGGGGGTTTGTGGAGGGAGCGTCACTCTGTGTCTGATCCCGAGAGTGTGGGATGAGAACGCGTGGAGGGAGATTCACTCTGTGTCTGACCCCGGGATTGTGTGATGCGACGGTGTGGAGGGGAGATTCTATCTGTTTCTGACAACTGGAATGTGTGATAGAAAGATAGAAACATCGAAAACCTACAGCACATCATATTTGACCTACCAAAATCAACCACTTCATACTTATCTGCGTTCAACTATATCTGCCACTTCTCAGCCCAGCCTTGCATCCTAACAATGGCCCCCCTTTATATCTAACAGCCCTCCATATCCTCCACAACATTTACATCCTTATTGTCATTAGCAAACATACTAACCCATCCCTCCACTTCTTGATCCGGGTCATTTATAAACACCATACAGAGTAAGGGTCCTGAGGCACTCCACTGGGGATCTACTTCAATGCAGAAGACGTCACGACTACAACCACTCCGTGCCTTCTTTGGGCAAGTCAGCTCTGCATCCACACAGTAATGTTACCTTGGATCCTCCTTACGTTCACAATAAGCCTTGCGTGGATTGCCTTATCCAATGCCTTCCTGTAATCCGTTACACTACACCTACTGCTCTTCCTGCAGCAATGCGTTTAGTCACATCCTCAAAAAGTCACATCCTCCTGGGACGGTGTGGATGGAGCTTCACTCTCTGTCTGACCGCGGGAGTGTGTAATGGAACGGAGTGGAGGGAGCGTCACTCTGTTTCTGATCAGGGGTATGTGATGGGGCCATGCGGAGAATGCATCACTCTGTGTCTGAACCCGGGAGTGTGTGAAGGGACGGTGTGGAGGGAGCCTCACCCAGTTTCTGACACCGGCAGTGTGTAATGGGACGTGGTGGAGGGAGATTCACTCTATGTCTGACCACGGTAGTATGCGATGGGACGGTGTGGAGGGAGCTTCCCTCTGTGTCTGATCCTTGCAGTGTGTGATGGGACGGTACGGAGGGAGATTCGCTCTGTGTCTGACCCCGGTAGTATGTGATGGGACGGTGTGGAGGGAGATTCACTCTGTGTCTGATCCTTGCAGTGTGTGATGGGACGGCACGGAGGGAGATTCACTCTGTGTCTGACCCCGGTAGTATGTGATGGGACGGTGTGGAGGGAGATTCACTCTGTGTCTGACCCCGGTAGTGTGTGATGGGACGTGGTGGAGGGAGATTCACTCTGTGTCTGACCCCGGTAGTATGCGATGGGACGGTGTGGAGGGAGCTTCCCTCTGTGTCTGATCCTTGCAGTGTGTGATGGGACGGTACGGAGGGAGATTCACTCTGTGTCTGACCCCGGTATTATGTGATGGGACGGAGTGGAGGGAGCTGTACCCTATTTCTGACTCTCACTGTTCTGCCACCAGATGAACCTGATGTATCGTATGTGGAACCTCATTTCAAGACCCTCTCTGTTCCCCGAGTCCGGACGAACAGAGGTCAGTTTCACTTTGCTGGTTTGACTCTGCTCACTGATGTGTATCTTCCTGTTGAGAAACCTCACGGCAAGCGCACTGTTAACCCTAATGATTCCCTGTGAGACAATAAGTCAAAGGTAAAGTGTGCGAGACTCGATGAGCTAAGAGCTCAATGGGAGGGTCGGTGAGGCTGGAGCGCTCTGGGAAGGTTCGCAGTGGAGGCCGAGAAACGGGGGGGGGGGGGGGGGCGGTATAGAAGAAGGCCTCTGGAACGGGATGAGGAGTTTCTCTGGGTGTGGTCGGTGCAGAGAACGCCATGAGATTTTTGTGTGCTGGGAATACCGTGAGAGGGGGTTAAACTAGGGGCGCTGAGGAGGGAGAGCAGTGGGTGGGGCGGCGTGTTGCGAGAACAGTGAGTGCTGTCCCATGGCCGGTGAGCAGGAAACACCCTGGGAGGAGTGGCGAGGTAGGAGGACAGAGGGAAGGTCAGAGAGGAATGTGAACATTATAAAATGTGTACAACACTCTCCCCGTTCTAACCCGACTCTCATCACTCTCTCTCCTTTCTCTCCACTGCCTCCCTTTTCTCCGCCATCTCTCACATGCTAATCTCTCATCCGTTTTTCTTCCTTTTCGTCCACTTTTTCCCTTTCTCTCACCCTCAATCTCACGCTCTCTCCCCTTCCCCAATCATTCTCTGTCTTTTCCACAACTCTCCCCTTCTACGGCTCCGGATCTCTCTGTTGCCATTTCCCCTCTATCTACTTCTCTTTCTCCACTCTCGCCTTTCCACACTCTCTGCCATCTCCCTTTCACACTCCTCCTCTCTACCGCTTTCTGCAGACGAGCACCTTGATTGTTTAATTTACCAAGCACGTGAATTCATACACTAAATACCTTGTGTCCACACCGGATAACTCACCCCGACCTTCCATGTACGGTCAGAGAACAGAAAATATATCACCACGTGAAAGGGAGCTTCTGCTGCTGGTCACGTGTTTCCTTGTAAAGGGTTGGTCCTGTCCCAAGAGCCTAATTGAGTTTTTTTGAAGAGGTAACGAAATAAATTGATGCTGGTAGGGTGGTAGATGTGGTCTACATAGACTTAGTAAGGAACTTGACAAGGTCCCCACAGGAGACTCATCCGGAAAGTCACAACGCATGGGATCAGTAGAATCTTGGTTGCTTGGATAAAAGATTGGCTTACAGGAAGAAAGCAGAGGGTGGTAGTGGAAGGGAAGTATTCTGCCCGGAGGTCGGTGACTAGTGGAGTGCAGAAAGGAACTGTCCTGGGGCCCCGGCTCTTTGTGATTTTTATAAAAGACCTTAATGAAGAGGTAGAAAGATGGGTGAGTAAGTTTGCGGATGGCCCGCAGATTGGAGGAGTTGTGGATGGAGCTGCAGGTTGTCGAAGGTTACAAGAGGATATAGACAGGATGCAGATTTGGGCAGAAAAGTGGCAGATGGAGTTCAATCCGGATAAGTGTGAGGTGATGCATTTTGTAAGGACAAACCAGAAGGCTAAGGACAGGGTTAATGGTCGGTTACTTAAGAGTGTGGATGGACAGAGGGACCTTGATGTTCAAATCCATACATCCCTCAAGGTCTCTGCATAGGTTGATAGGGTAGTTAAGATGGCCAATGGGATTCTGGACTTCATTAATAGTGGGATTGAGTTCAACAGTCGAGAGGTCATGCTGCAACTCTACAAATCTCTGGTGACACAGGACTTAGAGTACTCTGTTCAGTTCTGCTCACCTCATTATAGGAAGGGTGTGGAAGCTATGGAGAGGGTGCAGAGTAGAATTACGAGGATGTCGGCTGGATTGGAAAACAAGTTTTATGAGGCAAGATTAGCAGAGGTGGGTATTTTCTCTTTGGGGCGCAGTAAGATGAGATGGGATGATAGTTATTGACAAGATTATGAGAGACATAGATAGGGTGGATAGCCACTACTTGTTTCCCAGGGTACCAATAGCAAACACTACAGTACATATATAAAAAGTTAAGGGAGTGAAGTTTAGGGGAGACATCAGTGGTAAGTTTTTTTTAATAGAGGGTTGTGGATGCCTGGAATGACTTGCCCGGGATGGCGGTGCGAACTAAAACATTGGGGGTATTTAGGAGACTCTTGGACAGGCACATGGATGACAGAAAAATAAAGGGTTACGGGCTAGTGTGGGTTCAGTACTCGTTTTAAGGAATATATGGTTCGGCACAATATCGAGGACTGAAGGGCCTGTACTGTGCTGTGGTGTTCTAGCGTTCCTGTCTTCTAGTGCCCACTGCTCTATCCCCGTCAGACCTTCTTGGCTCATCCGTCAGCTTTGCATGTTCCTGTGGAATCCCGCCCATCTTTGCCGACGCACCATCGAATGCATCCAATCACGATGCAGTTCGGCTTTGACGGAAACTACTCAGTCCGTGACTGAAGGAAACTGCAAAGAGTCGTGGACACAGCACAGCAAATCAGGCCTCATCTCCCTTCTCACCGTTCCCGTCCTACTGCACTCTCTCCTGGCACAGTCCGCCCTCCCCCTCTGTCTCTCACTCTTTCCCCTCTTCTCACCTCGTTGTCTTTCCCCATTGCTCTCGTATTTGGCCATCCATTATCCCATCGCTCTCTCCGCATCCCTCTCCTTCCCTTTCACAGTCTCTCCTCCTCTCTCTCTCCAACAATCCATTTGTCTCGCTGTCTCTCAACCCCTCTCCCCCCCTCGCCTACCCCAGCTGTCTCTTCTGCTGTCTCTTCACTCTCTGCGCGAACCTATCTCCCGTTCTCTACCCTTATCTCATTCTGTCCTTGATCAGCCTGTCCGACTCTCTCTCCCAGACGGACTGACCTCCACCTACTCAGAGCTGAACTTTCGGAGAGACGAACCGCTCACCGATGCGGACGAGGATCCTCCCATTGCCTCGGGACCCAGAATAGTGCCAACTGCTGCACAAACAGGTAAGAGTTCACAGTAGTGACACCTTTCTGGAAGCGTCAGCTGTCATTCGCTCCAATGTTTCAAATGTTAATGTCTGCCTCGACCACTTCTCTGGGATCTCCTTCCACCTCCTGTCTGTGATGTATAGAAATGATCTGGCTGTAATTGTAGATGGGTGTGTTGCTGAATTGCTTGTGATGCGAAGATGGGTGATCTGGTGGATCATGTTGAAAACTGGCAAAATAAAATTCAATGCGAGAGTGATGAGTCACAGATCTGGTTGGAGAAATGTCTGCGTTCAGCCCGTCATCTATCCGATGTGAGGAAAAAGAACAAAGCTGGAAAACAATAATACAACTGTGAAAAACAATAAACTCTGAATCCAGACGGTCACTTTCCCGTGGATCCCGAATCATAATCCTCTGGATAAGCCTCCCCTGAGGGACCCGGTCAAACACCCAGGGACTCCCACCTCACCGTGAATAATAATAAACTCTAAATCCAGACGGTCACTTTCCCGTGGATCCCGAATCATAATCCTCTGGATAAGCCTCCCCTGAGGGACCCGGTCAAACACCCAGGGACTCCCACCTCACCGTGATTAATAACAAACTCTGAATCCAGACGGTCACTTTCCCGTGGATCCCCTGTATCATAATCCTCTGGATAAGCCTCCCCTGAGGGACCCGGTCAAACACCCAGGGACTCCCACCTCACCGTGAATAATAATAAACTCTGAATCCAGTCGGTCAATTCCCCGTGGATCCCGAATCATAATCCTCTGGATAAGCCTCCCCTGAGGGACCGGGTCAAACACCCAGGGACACCCACCTCACCGTGAATAATAACAAACTCTGAATCCAGACGGTCAATTCCCCGTGGATCCCGAATCATAATCCTCTGGATAAGCCTCCCCTGAGGGACCCGGTCAAACACCCAGGGACTCCCCCCTCACCGTGAATAATAAAAAACTCTGAATCCAGTCGGTCAATTCCCCGTGGATCCCCTGTATCATAATCCTCTGGATAAGCCTCCCTGAGGGACCCGGTCAAACACCCAGGGACTCCAACCTCACCGTGAATAATAACAAACTCTCAATCCAGACGGTCACTTTCCCGTGGATCCCGAATCATAATCCTCTGGATAAGCCTCCCCTGAGGGACCCGGTCAAACACCCAGGGACTCCCACCTCACCGTGAATAATAACAAACTCTCAATCCAGACGGTCACTTTCCCGTGGATCCCGAATCATAATCCTCTGGATAAGCCTCCCCTGATGGACCCGGTCAAACACCCAGGGACTCCCACCTCACCGTGAATAATAACAAACTCTGAATCCAGACGGTCACTTTCCCGTGGATCCCGAATCATAATCCTCTGGATAAGCCTCCCCTGAGGGACCCGGTCAAACACCCCGGGACTCCCACCTCACCGTGAATAATAATAAACTCTCAATCCAGACGGTCAATTCCCCGTGGATCCCCTGTATCATAATCCTCTGGATAAGCCTCCCCTGAGGGACCCGGTCTAACACCCTGGGACTCCCACCTCACCGTGAATAATAACAAACTCTGAATCCAGACGGTCACTTTCCCGTGGATCCCGTGTATCATAATCCTCTGGATAAGCCTCCCCTGAGGGACCCGGTCAAACACCCAGGGACTCCCACCTCACCGTGAATAATAATAAACTCTGAATCCAGACGGTCAATTCCCCGTGGATCCCCTGTATCATAATCCTCTGGATAAGCCTCCCCTGAGGGACCCGGTCAAACACCCAGGGACTCCCACCTCACCGTGAATAATAATAAACTCTGAATCCAGACGGTCAATTCCCCGTGGATCCCCTGTATCATAATCCTCTGGATAAGCCTCCCCTGATAACCCGGTCAAACACCCAGGGACTCCCACCTCACCGTGAATAATAACAAACTCTGAATCCAGACGGTCACTTTCCCGTGGATCCCGAATCATAATCCTCTGGATAAGCCTCCCCTGAGGGACCCGGTCAAACACACAGGGACTCCCACCTCACCGTGAATAATAACAAACTCTGAATCCAGACGGTCACTTTCCCGTGGATCCCGAATCATAATCCTCTGGATAAGCCTCCCCTGAGGGACCCGGTCAAACACCCAGGGACACCCACCTCACCGTGAATAATAACAAACTCTGAATCCAGACGGTCAATTCCCCGTGGATCCCCTGTATCATAATCCTCTGGATAAGCCTCCCCTGAGGGACCCGGTCAAACACCCAGGGACTCCCACCTCACCGTGAATAATAATAAACTCTGAATCCAGACGGTCACTTTTCCGTGGATCCCGTGTATCATAATCCTCTGGATAAGCCTCCCCTGAGGGACCCGGTCAAACACCCAGGGACTCCCACCTCACCGTGAATAATAATAAACTCTGAATCCAGACGGTCAATTCCCCGTGGATCCCGAATCATAATCCTCTGGATAAGCCTCCCCTGAGAGACCCGGTCAAACACCCAGGGACTCCCACCTCACCGTGAATAATAATAAACTCTGAATCCAGACGGTCACTTTCCCGTGGATCCCGTGTATCATAATCCTCTGGATAAGCCTCCCCTGAGGGACCCGGTCAAACACCCAGGGACTACCACCTCACCGTGAATAATAATAAAAAACTCTCAATCCAGACGGTCACTTTCCCGTGGATCCCCTGTATCATAATCCTCTGGATAAGCCACCCCTGAGGGACCCGGTCAAACACCCAGGGACTCCCACCTCACCGTGAATAATAATAAACTCTGAATCCAGACGGTCAATTCCCCGTGGATCCCGAATCATAATCCTCTGGATAAGCCTCCCCTGAGGGACCCGGTCAAACACCCAGTGACTCCCACCTCACCGTGAATAATAACAAACTCTGAATCCAGCCGGCCAATTCCCCGTGGATCCCGAATCATAATCCTCTGGATAAGCCTCCCCTGAGGGACCCGGTCAAACATCCAGGGACTCCCACCTCACCGTGAATAATAACAAACTTTGAATCCAGCCGGCCAATTCCCCGTGGATCCCGAATCATAATCCTCTGGATAAGCCTCCCCTGAGGGACCCGGTCAAACACCCAGGGACTCCCACCTCACCGTGAATAATAATAAACTCTGAATCCAGACGGTCACTTTCCCGTGAATCCCGAATCATAATCCTCTGGATAAGCCTCCCCTGAGGGACCCGGTCAAACACCCAGGGACACCCAGCTCACCATGAATAATAACAAACTCTGAATCCAGACGGTCAATTCCCCGTGGATCCCGAATCATAATCCTCTGGATAAGCCTCCCCTGAGGGACCCGGTCAAACACCGAGGGACTCCCCCCTCACCGTGAATAATAATAAACTCTGAATCCAGTCGGACAATTCCCCGTGGATCCCCTGTATCATAATCCTCTGGATAAGCCTCCCCTGAGGGACCCGGTCAAACACCCAGGGACTCCCACCTCACCGTGAATAATAATAAACTCTGAATCCAGTCGGTCAATTCCCCGTGGATCCCCTGTATCATAATCCTCTGGATAAGCCTCCCCTGAGGGACCCGGTCAAACACCCAGGGACTCCAACCTCACCGTGAATAATAACAAACTCTCAATCCAGACGGTCACTTTCCCGTGGATCCCGAATCATAATCCTCTGGATAAGCCTCCCCTGAGGGACCCGGTCAAACACCCAGGGACTCCCACCTCACCGTGAATAATAACAAACTCTCAATCCAGACGGTCACTTTCCCGTGGATCCCGAATCATAATCCTCTGGATAAGCCTCCCCTGATGGACCCGGTCAAACACCCAGGGACTCCCACCTCACCGTGAATAATAACAAACTCTGAATCCAGACGGTCACTTTCCCGTGGATCCCGAATCATAATACTCTGGATAAGCCTCCCCTGATAACCCGGTCAAACACCCAGGGACTCCCACCTCACCGTGAATAATAACAAACTCTGAATCCAGACGGTCACTTTCCCGTGGATCCCGAATCATAATCCTCTGGATAAGCCTCCCCTGAGGGACCCGGTCAAACACACAGGGACTCCCACCTCACCGTGAATAATAACAAACTCTGAATCCAGACGGTCACTTTCCCGTGGATCCCGAATCATAATCCTCTGGATAAGCCTCCCCTGAGGGACCCGGTCAAACACCCAGGGACACCCACCTCACCGTGAATAATAACAAACTCTGAATCCAGACGGTCAATTCCCCGTGGATCCCCTGTATCATAATCCTCTGGATAAGCCTCCCCTGAGGGACCCGGTCAAACACCCAGGGACTCCCACCTCACCGTGAATAATAATAAACTCTGAATCCAGACGGTCACTTTTCCGTGGATCCCGTGTATCATAATCCTCTGGATAAGCCTCCCCTGAGGGACCCGGTCAAACACCCAGGGACTCCCACCTCACCGTGAATAATAATAAACTCTGAATCCAGACGGTCAATTCCCCGTGGATCCCGAATCATAATCCTCTGGATAAGCCTCCCCTGAGAGACCCGGTCAAACACCCAGGGACTCCCACCTCACCGTGAATAATAATAAACTCTGAATCCAGACGGTCACTTTCCCGTGGATCCCGTGTATCATAATCCTCTGGATAAGCCTCCCCTGAGGGACCCGGTCAAACACCCAGGGACTACCACCTCACCGTGAATAATAATAAAAAACTCTCAATCCAGACGGTCACTTTCCCGTGGATCCCCTGTATCATAATCCTCTGGATAAGCCACCCCTGAGGGACCCGGTCAAACACCCAGGGACTCCCACCTCACCGTGAATAATAATAAACTCTGAATCCAGACGGTCAATTCCCCGTGGATCCCGAATCATAATCCTCTGGATAAGCCTCCCCTGAGGGACCCGGTCAAACACCCAGTGACTCCCACCTCACCGTGAATAATAACAAACTCTGAATCCAGCCGGCCAATTCCCCGTGGATCCCGAATCATAATCCTCTGGATAAGCCTCCCCTGAGGGACCCGGTCAAACATCCAGGGACTCCCACCTCACCGTGAATAATAACAAACTTTGAATCCAGCCGGCCAATTCCCCGTGGATCCCGAATCATAATCCTCTGGATAAGCCTCCCCTGAGGGACCCGGTCAAACACCCAGGGACTCCCACCTCACCGTGAATAATAATAAACTCTGAATCCAGACGGTCACTTTCCCGTGAATCCCGAATCATAATCCTCTGGATAAGCCTCCCCTGAGGGACCCGGTCAAACACCCAGGGACACCCAGCTCACCATGAATAATAACAAACTCTGAATCCAGACGGTCAATTCCCCGTGGATCCCGAATCATAATCCTCTGGATAAGCCTCCCCTGAGGGACCCGGTCAAACACCGAGGGACTCCCCCCTCACCGTGAATAATAATAAACTCTGAATCCAGTCGGACAATTCCCCGTGGATCCCCTGTATCATAATCCTCTGGATAAGCCTCCCCTGAGGGACCCGGTCAAACACCCAGGGACTCCCACCTCACCGTGAATAATAATAAACTCTGAATCCAGTCGGTCAATTCCCCGTGGATCCCCTGTATCATAATCCTCTGGATAAGCCTCCCCTGAGGGACCCGGTCAAACACCCAGGGACTCCAACCTCACCGTGAATAATAACAAACTCTCAATCCAGACGGTCACTTTCCCGTGGATCCCGAATCATAATCCTCTGGATAAGCCTCCCCTGAGGGACCCGGTCAAACACCCAGGGACTCCCACCTCACCGTGAATAATAACAAACTCTCAATCCAGACGGTCACTTTCCCGTGGATCCCGAATCATAATCCTCTGGATAAGCCTCCCCTGATGGACCCGGTCAAACACCCAGGGACTCCCACCTCACCGTGAATAATAACAAACTCTGAATCCAGACGGTCACTTTCCCGTGGATCCCGAATCATAATCCTCTGGATAAGCCTCCCCTGAGGGACCCGGTCAAACACCCCGGGACTCCCACCTCACCGTGAATAATAATAAACTCTCAATCCAGACGGTCAATTCCCCGTGGATCCCCTGTATCATAATCCTCTGGATAAGCCTCCCCTGAGGGACCCGGTCTAACACCCAGGGACTCCCACCTCACCGTGAATAATAACAAACTCTGAATCCAGACGGTCACTTTCCCGTGGATCCCGTGTATCATAATCCTCTGGATAAGCCTCCCCTGAGGGACCCGGTCAAACACCCAGGGACTCCCACCTCACCGTGAATAATAATAAACTCTGAATCCAGACGGTCAATTCCCCGTGGATCCCCTGTATCATAATCCTCTGGATAAGCCTCCCCTGAGGGACCCGGTCAAACACCCAGGGACTCCCACCTCACCGTGAATAATAATAAACTCTGAATCCAGACGGTCAATTCCCCGTGGATCCCCTGTATCATAATCCTCTGGATAAGCCTCCCCTGATGGACCCGGTCAAACACCCAGGGACTCCCACCTCACCGTGAATAATAACAAACTCTGAATCCAGACGGTCACTTTCCCGTGGATCCCGAATCATAATCCTCTGGATAAGCCTCCCCTGAGGGACCCGGTCAAACACACAGGGACTCCCACCTCACCGTGAATAATAACAAACTCTGAATCCAGACGGTCACTTTCCCGTGGATCCCGAATCATAATCCTCTGGATAAGCCTCCCCTGAGGGACCCGGTCAAACACCCAGGGACACCCACCTCACCGTGAATAATAACAAACTCTGAATCCAGACGGTCAATTCCCCGTGGATCCCCTGTATCATAATCCTCTGGATAAGCCTCCCCTGAGGGACACGGTCAAACACCCAGGGACTCCCACCTCACCGTGAATAATAATAAACTCTGAATCCAGACGGTCAATTCCCCGTGGATCCCGAATCATAATCCTCTGGATAAGCCTCCCCTGAGAGACCCGGTCAAACACCCAGGGACTCCCACCTCACCGTGAATAATAATAAACTCTGAATCCAGACGGTCAATTCCCCGTGGATCCCGAATCATAATCCTCTGGATAAGTCTCCCCTGAGAGACCCGGTCAAACACCCAGGGACTCCCACCTCACCGTGAATAATAATAAACTCTGAATCCAGACGGTCACTTTCCCGTGGATCCCGTGTATCATAATCCTCTGGATAAGCCTCCCCTGAAGGACCCGGTCAAACACCCAGGGACACCCACCTCACCGTGAATAATAATAAACTCTCAATCCAGACGGTCAATTCCCCGTGGATCCCCTGTATCATAATCCTCTGGATAAGCCTCCCCTGAGGGACCCGGTCAAACACCCAGGGACTACCACCTCACCGTGAATAATAATAAACTCTCAATCCAGACGGTCACTTTCCCGTGGATCCCCTGTATCATAATCCTCTGGATAAGCCACCCCTGAGGGACCCGGTCAAACACCCAGGGACTCCCACCTCACCGTGAATAATAATAAACTCTGAATCCTGACGGTCAATTCCCCGTGGATCCCGAATCATAATCCTCTGGATAAGCCTCCCCTGAGGGACTCGGTCAAACACCCAGGGACTCCCACCACACCGTGAATAATAACAAACTCTGAATCCAGCCGGCCAATTCCCCGTGGATCCCGAATCATAATCCTCTGGATAAGCCTCCCCTGAGGGACCCGGTCAAACATCCAGGGACTCCCACCTCACCGTGAATAATAACAAACTCTGAATCCAGCCGGCCAATTCCCCGTGGATCCCGAATCATAATCCTCTGGATAAGCCTCCCCTGAGGGACCCGGTCAAACACCCAGGGACACCCACCTCACCGTGAATAATAACAAACTCTGAATCCAGACGGTCACTTTCCCGTGGATCCCGAATCATAATCCTCTGGATAATCCTCCCCTGAGGGACCCGGTCAAACACCCAGGGACTCCCACCTCACCGTGAATAATAACAAACTCTGAATCCAGACGGTCACTTTCCCGTGGATCCCGAATCATAATCCTCTGGATAAGCCTCCCCTGAGGGACCCGGTCAAACACCCCGGGACTCCCACCTCACCGTGAATAATAATAAACTCTCAATCCAGACGGTCAATTCCCCGTGGATCCCCTGTATCATAATCCTCTGGATAAGCCTCCCCTGAGGGACCCGGTCTAACACCCTGGGACTCCCACCTCACCGTGAATAATAACAAACTCTGAATCCAGACGGTCACTTTCCCGTGGATCCCGTGTATCATAATCCTCTGGATAAGCCTCCCCTGAGGGACCCGGTCAAACACCCAGGGACTCCCACCTCACCGTGAATAATAATAAACTCTGAATCCAGACGGTCAATTCCCCGTGGATCCCCTGTATCATAATCCTCTGGATAAGCCTCCCCTGAGGGACCCGGTCAAACACCCAGGGACTCCCACCTCACCGTGAATAATAATAAACTCTGAATCCAGACGGTCAATTCCCCGTGGATCCCCTGTATCATAATCCTCTGGATAAGCCTCCCCTGATAACCCGGTCAAACACCCAGGGACTCCCACCTCACCGTGAATAATAACAAACTCTGAATCCAGACGGTCACTTTCCCGTGGATCCCGAATCATAATCCTCTGGATAAGCCTCCCCTGAGGGACCCGGTCAAACACACAGGGACTCCCACCTCACCGTGAATAATAACAAACTCTGAATCCAGACGGTCACTTTCCCGTGGATCCCGAATCATAATCCTCTGGATAAGCCTCCCCTGAGGGACCCGGTCAAACACCCAGGGACACCCACCTCACCGTGAATAATAACAAACTCTGAATCCAGACGGTCAATTCCCCGTGGATCCCCTGTATCATAATCCTCTGGATAAGCCTCCCCTGAGGGACCCGGTCAAACACCCAGGGACTCCCACCTCACCGTGAATAATAATAAACTCTGAATCCAGACGGTCACTTTTCCGTGGATCCCGTGTATCATAATCCTCTGGATAAGCCTCCCCTGAGGGACCCGGTCAAACACCCAGGGACTCCCACCTCACCGTGAATAATAATAAACTCTGAATCCAGACGGTCAATTCCCCGTGGATCCCGAATCATAATCCTCTGGATAAGCCTCCCCTGAGAGACCCGGTCAAACACCCAGGGACTCCCACCTCACCGTGAATAATAATAAACTCTGAATCCAGACGGTCACTTTCCCGTGGATCCCGTGTATCATAATCCTCTGGATAAGCCTCCCCTGAGGGACCCGGTCAAACACCCAGGGACTACCACCTCACCGTGAATAATAATAAAAAACTCTCAATCCAGACGGTCACTTTCCCGTGGATCCCCTGTATCATAATCCTCTGGATAAGCCACCCCTGAGGGACCCGGTCAAACACCCAGGGACTCCCACCTCACCGTGAATAATAATAAACTCTGAATCCAGACGGTCAATTCCCCGTGGATCCCGAATCATAATCCTCTGGATAAGCCTCCCCTGAGGGACCCGGTCAAACACCCAGTGACTCCCACCTCACCGTGAATAATAACAAACTCTGAATCCAGCCGGCCAATTCCCCGTGGATCCCGAATCATAATCCTCTGGATAAGCCTCCCCTGAGGGACCCGGTCAAACATCCAGGGACTCCCACCTCACCGTGAATAATAACAAACTTTGAATCCAGCCGGCCAATTCCCCGTGGATCCCGAATCATAATCCTCTGGATAAGCCTCCCCTGAGGGACCCGGTCAAACACCCAGGGACTCCCACCTCACCGTGAATAATAATAAACTCTGAATCCAGACGGTCACTTTCCCGTGAATCCCGAATCATAATCCTCTGGATAAGCCTCCCCTGAGGGACCCGGTCAAACACCCAGGGACACCCAGCTCACCATGAATAATAACAAACTCTGAATCCAGACGGTCAATTCCCCGTGGATCCCGAATCATAATCCTCTGGATAAGCCTCCCCTGAGGGACCCGGTCAAACACCGAGGGACTCCCCCCTCACCGTGAATAATAATAAACTCTGAATCCAGTCGGACAATTCCCCGTGGATCCCCTGTATCATAATCCTCTGGATAAGCCTCCCCTGAGGGACCCGGTCAAACACCCAGGGACTCCCACCTCACCGTGAATAATAATAAACTCTGAATCCAGTCGGTCAATTCCCCGTGGATCCCCTGTATCATAATCCTCTGGATAAGCCTCCCCTGAGGGACCCGGTCAAACACCCAGGGACTCCAACCTCACCGTGAATAATAACAAACTCTCAATCCAGACGGTCACTTTCCCGTGGATCCCGAATCATAATCCTCTGGATAAGCCTCCCCTGAGGGACCCGGTCAAACACCCAGGGACTCCCACCTCACCGTGAATAATAACAAACTCTCAATCCAGACGGTCACTTTCCCGTGGATCCCGAATCATAATCCTCTGGATAAGCCTCCCCTGATGGACCCGGTCAAACACCCAGGGACTCCCACCTCACCGTGAATAATAACAAACTCTGAATCCAGACGGTCACTTTCCCGTGGATCCCGAATCATAATCCTCTGGATAAGCCTCCCCTGAGGGACCCGGTCAAACACCCCGGGACTCCCACCTCACCGTGAATAATAATAAACTCTCAATCCAGACGGTCAATTCCCCGTGGATCCCCTGTATCATAATCCTCTGGATAAGCCTCCCCTGAGGGACCCGGTCTAACACCCAGGGACTCCCACCTCACCGTGAATAATAACAAACTCTGAATCCAGACGGTCACTTTCCCGTGGATCCCGTGTATCATAATCCTCTGGATAAGCCTCCCCTGAGGGACCCGGTCAAACACCCAGGGACTCCCACCTCACCGTGAATAATAATAAACTCTGAATCCAGACGGTCAATTCCCCGTGGATCCCCTGTATCATAATCCTCTGGATAAGCCTCCCCTGAGGGACCCGGTCAAACACCCAGGGACTCCCACCTCACCGTGAATAATAATAAACTCTGAATCCAGACGGTCAATTCCCCGTGGATCCCCTGTATCATAATCCTCTGGATAAGCCTCCCCTGATGGACCCGGTCAAACACCCAGGGACTCCCACCTCACCGTGAATAATAACAAACTCTGAATCCAGACGGTCACTTTCCCGTGGATCCCGAATCATAATCCTCTGGATAAGCCTCCCCTGAGGGACCCGGTCAAACACACAGGGACTCCCACCTCACCGTGAATAATAACAAACTCTGAATCCAGACGGTCACTTTCCCGTGGATCCCGAATCATAATCCTCTGGATAAGCCTCCCCTGAGGGACCCGGTCAAACACCCAGGGACACCCACCTCACCGTGAATAATAACAAACTCTGAATCCAGACGGTCAATTCCCCGTGGATCCCCTGTATCATAATCCTCTGGATAAGCCTCCCCTGAGGGACACGGTCAAACACCCAGGGACTCCCACCTCACCGTGAATAATAATAAACTCTGAATCCAGACGGTCAATTCCCCGTGGATCCCGAATGATAATCCTCTGGATAAGCCTCCCCTGAGAGACCCGGTCAAACACCCAGGGACTCCCACCTCACCGTGAATAATAATAAACTCTGAATCCAGACGGTCACTTTCCCGTGGATCCCGTGTATCATAATCCTCTGGATAAGCCTCCCCTGAGGGACCCGGTCAAACACCCAGGGACTCCCACCTCACCGTGAATAATAATAAACTCTGAATCCAGACGGTCAATTCCCCGTGGATCCCGAATCATAATCCTCTGGATAAGTCTCCCCTGAGAGACCCGGTCAAACACCCAGGGACTCCCACCTCACCGTGAATAATAATAAACTCTGAATCCAGACGGTCACTTTCCCGTGGATCCCGTGTATCATAATCCTCTGGATAAGCCTCCCCTGAAGGACCCGGTCAAACACCCAGGGACACCCACCTCACCGTGAATAATAATAAACTCTCAATCCAGACGGTCAATTCCCCGTGGATCCCCTGTATCATAATCCTCTGGATAAGCCTCCCCTGAGGGACCCGGTCAAACACCCAGGGACTACCACCTCACCGTGAATAATAATAAACTCTCAATCCAGACGGTCACTTTCCCGTGGATCCCCTGTATCATAATCCTCTGGATAAGCCACCCCTGAGGGACCCGGTCAAACACCCAGGGACTCCCACCTCACCGTGAATAATAATAAACTCTGAATCCTGACGGTCAATTCCCCGTGGATCCCGAATCATAATCCTCTGGATAAGCCTCCCCTGAGGGACTCGGTCAAACACCCAGGGACTCCCACCACACCGTGAATAATAACAAACTCTGAATCCAGCCGGCCAATTCCCCGTGGATCCCGAATCATAATCCTCTGGATAAGCCTCCCCTGAGGGACCCGGTCAAACATCCAGGGACTCCCACCTCACCGTGAATAATAACAAACTCTGAATCCAGCCGGCCAATTCCCCGTGGATCCCGAATCATAATCCTCTGGATAAGCCTCCCCTGAGGGACCCGGTCAAACACCCAGGGACACCCACCTCACCGTGAATAATAACAAACTCTGAATCCAGACGGTCACTTTCCCGTGGATCCCGAATCATAATCCTCTGGATAATCCTCCCCTGAGGGACCCGGTCAAACACCCAGGGACACCCACCTCACCGTGAATAATAATAAACTCTGAATCCAGACGGCCAATTCCCCGTGGATCCTCTGTATCATAATCCTCTGGATAAGCCTCCCCTGAGGGACCCGGTCAAACACCCAGGGACTCCCACCTCACCGTGAATAATAATAAACTCTGAATCCAGTCGGTCAATTCCCCGTGGATCCCCTGTATCATAATCCTCTGGATAAGCCTCCCCTGAGGGACCCGGTCAAACACCCAGGGACTCCAACCTCACCGTGAATAATAACAAACTCTCAATCCAGACGGTCACTTTCCCGTGGATCCCGAATCATAATCCTCTGGATAAGCCTCCCCTGAGGGACCCGGTCAAACACCCAGGGACTCCCACCTCACCGTGAATAATAACAAACTCTCAATCCAGACGGTCACTTTCCCGTGGATCCCGAATCATAATCCTCTGGATAAGCCTCCCCTGATGGACCCGGTCAAACACCCAGGGACTCCCACCTCACCGTGAATAATAACAAACTCTGAATCCAGACGGTCACTTTCCCGTGGATCCCGAATCATAATCCTCTGGATAAGCCTCCCCTGAGGGACCCGGTCAAACACCCCGGGACTCCCACCTCACCGTGAATAATAATAAACTCTCAATCCAGACGGTCAATTCCCCGTGGATCCCCTGTATCATAATCCTCTGGATAAGCCTCCCCTGAGGGACCCGGTCTAACACCCAGGGACTCCCACCTCACCGTGAATAATAACAAACTCTGAATCCAGACGGTCACTTTCCCGTGGATCCCGTGTATCATAATCCTCTGGATAAGCCTCCCCTGAGGGACCCGGTCAAACACCCAGGGACTCCCACCTCACCGTGAATAATAATAAACTCTGAATCCAGACGGTCAATTCCCCGTGGATCCCCTGTATCATAATCCTCTGGATAAGCCTCCCCTGAGGGACCCGGTCAAACACCCAGGGACTCCCACCTCACCGTGAATAATAATAAACTCTGAATCCAGACGGTCAATTCCCCGTGGATCCCCTGTATCATAATCCTCTGGATAAGCCTCCCCTGATGGACCCGGTCAAACACCCAGGGACTCCCACCTCACCGTGAATAATAACAAACTCTGAATCCAGACGGTCACTTTCCCGTGGATCCCGAATCATAATCCTCTGGATAAGCCTCCCCTGAGGGACCCGGTCAAACACACAGGGACTCCCACCTCACCGTGAATAATAACAAACTCTGAATCCAGACGGTCACTTTCCCGTGGATCCCGAATCATAATCCTCTGGATAAGCCTCCCCTGAGGGACCCGGTCAAACACCCAGGGACACCCATATCACCGTGAATAATAACAAACTCTGAATCCAGACGGTCAATTCCCCGTGGATCCCCTGTATCATAATCCTCTGGATAAGCCTCCCCTGAGGGACACGGTCAAACACCCAGGGACTCCCACCTCACCGTGAATAATAATAAACTCTGAATCCAGACGGTCAATTCCCCGTGGATCCCGAATGATAATCCTCTGGATAAGCCTCCCCTGAGAGACCCGGTCAAACACCCAGGGACTCCCACCTCACCGTGAATAATAATAAACTCTGAATCCAGACGGTCACTTTCCCGTGGATCCCGTGTATCATAATCCTCTGGATAAGCCTCCCCTGAGGGACCCGGTCAAACACCCAGGGACTCCCACCTCACCGTGAATAATAATAAACTCTGAATCCAGACGGTCAATTCCCCGTGGATCCCGAATCATAATCCTCTGGATAAGTCTCCCCTGAGAGACCCGGTCAAACACCCAGGGACTCCCACCTCACCGTGAATAATAATAAACTCTGAATCCAGACGGTCACTTTCCCGTGGATCCCGTGTATCATAATCCTCTGGATAAGCCTCCCCTGAAGGACCCGGTCAAACACCCAGGGACACCCACCTCACCGTGAATAATAATAAACTCTCAATCCAGACGGTCAATTCCCCGTGGATCCCCTGTATCATAATCCTCTGGATAAGCCTCCCCTGAGGGACCCGGTCAAACACCCAGGGACTACCACCTCACCGTGAATAATAATAAACTCTCAATCCAGACGGTCACTTTCCCGTGGATCCCCTGTATCATAATCCTCTGGATAAGCCACCCCTGAGGGACCCGGTCAAACACCCAGGGACTCCCACCTCACCGTGAATAATAATAAACTCTGAATCCTGACGGTCAATTCCCCGTGGATCCCGAATCATAATCCTCTGGATAAGCCTCCCCTGAGGGACTCGGTCAAACACCCAGGGACTCCCACCACACCGTGAATAATAAGAAACTCTGAATCCAGCCGGCCAATTCCCCGTGGATCCCGAATCATAATCCTCTGGATAAGCCTCCCCTGAGGGACCCGGTCAAACATCCAGGGACTCCCACCTCACCGTGAATAATAACAAACTCTGAATCCAGCCGGCCAATTCCCCGTGGATCCCGAATCATAATCCTCTGGATAAGCCTCCCCTGAGGGACCCGGTCAAACACCCAGGGACACCCACCTCACCGTGAATAATAACAAACTCTGAATCCAGACGGTCACTTTCCCGTGGATCCCGAATCATAATCCTCTGGATAATCCTCCCCTGAGGGACCCGGTCAAACACCCAGGGACACCCACCTCACCGTGAATAATAATAAACTCTGAATCCAGACGGCCAATTCCCCGTGGATCCTCTGTATCATAATCCTCTGGATAAGCCTCCCCTGAGGGACCCGGTCAAACACCCAGGGACACCCACCTCACCGTGAATAATAACAAACTCTGAATCCAGACGGTCACTTTCCCGTGGATCCCGAATCATAGTCCTCTGGATAGGCCTCCCCTGATGGACCCGGTCAAACATCCAGGGACTCCCACCTCACCGTGAATAATAATAAACTCTCAATCCAGACGGTCAATTCCCCGTGGATCCCCTGTATCATAATCCTCTGGATAAGCCTCCCCTGAGGGACCCGGTCTAACACCCAGGGACTCCCACCTCACCGTGAATAATAATAAACTCTGAATCCAGACGGTCAATTCCCCGTGGATCCCGAATCATAATCCTCTGGATAAGCCTCCCCTGAGGGACCCGGTCAAATACCCAAATGAAGTTCACGAAGACAACACCCACGACTCCAATTTAGTCAATCGCGTACGAGAGAGGAAAACACCTGTGGAATTAGTCAGACTCTCCTCTGCCTTTGCCGAGTCCAGGAATCTGGACTCTCAGCAGTTACGGCTGAAGGTAACTGAGGCTGGGAGAGGGAGGGGTGATCGTGGTGGAAGGAGAAACCGCAGTTGGTGGGTGAAAGGGAATCCAAATCGGGGAGACGCTGAATGATGTCAGTGATTTGGACTACGGGATTAAATCTCATGGACCTGATGGAATGCACGCTCACATCCCCTGCTTCACACTCCCATTCGGATATGTCCATACATGGCCTCCTCTACTGCCATGATGAGGCCAAACTCAGGTTGGAGGAGCAACACCTCAATTACCGTCTGGGTAGTCTCCAGCCCCTTGGTATGAACATCGAATTCTCCAACTTCTGGTAATTCCCTCCCTCTCCCTTCCCCATCCCACTTTCACTCTGCCTCCTCTCCTGGCTGACTCTCTCGTGATTCTGACTTTACTAACCATAGTGCTTTCCCCTTACATTCCTTCTTCATTTCTCCGGCCTATCCCCTCCCGCACCCCTTGATCTTTCCTCTGATTGATTTTTCACCTTCCACCCTCCCCCCACATAGCGCCCCTGCCCCCTTCAGTTCTGCCGATGGTTCTCGGCCCGAAACGTTGACTTCTCGTTTCAACGAATGCAGCCGGATCTGCTGAGTTCAATCAGCTTGTTTGTATAGACTATTATTTAGATGGTGAGAGAATTAAAAATGCAGAGCTGCAAACGGACTTGGGAGTGCTTGTCCAAGACACCCTAAAGCTTAACCTCCATGTTGAGTTGGTGGTGAAGAAAGCGAATGAAATGTTGACATTCATTTTTAGACGTATAGAATATAAGAGCAGGGATGTGATGTTGAGGCTCCAAAAGACACACGTGAGACCACACTGAGAGCATTGTGTGCAGTTTTAGGCTCCTTGTTTTAGACAGGATATACTGACATTGGAGAGGGTTCAGGGAAGATTCACGAGAATAATTCCAGGGATGAGAGGTTTCCTGTAGGAGGAACATTTGGCAGCTCCTGCGCTGTATTCCCTGGAGATCAGGAGAATGAGAGGGAAATCGTTATAGAAACATTCCGAATGTTGAAAGGCCTGAAGGGATTAGATATGGAAATGTTATGTCCCATGGTAAGCGATTCTAGGACAAGAGGGCTCGATTTCCGGATTGAAGGACGTCCTTTTGGAACTGAGCTGTGGAGAAATTACTTCCATCAGTGGCTGTTAAATATGTGGAATTCGTTGCCACGAGCGGCTGTGAAAGCCAAGTCTTTGGGAGCATTTAAAGCAGAGAGAAATAGGCTCTTGATTTGCCCGGACAGCAAAGGGTATGGGGAGAAGACAGTGGAGTGGGTGTGACTGGAACAATTGGATAGGCCTATGATTGGATATCAGGGTAGACGCGATTGCCCGAATGGCCTCCTACTGCTACTATATCTTATGATCTCATGGTCTTGTGGTCTCCCCACAGCTGCGCATGACCGGGAATCAAAAGTGAAGATTGGAAATAGACCATACCGTCAGATCTGCCTTCTCTGCCTAGTTCCGTCCGCCCTCATCGTGATAGTGGCCGGTCTGTCGATCCATGGTGAGTGGAACGGGCTCCGGGTGGAGTCAGACTATAAATAAAGAGAGTGGAATGAATTGTGATTGTGAAACACCACAGTGACACCTACACGCCGCTTACCACAGCACGGACACACCCCTGACCGTGACAGAAACACGGCCTTTACCGTAACACAATCAAGAGTCGTCCTGACACCGACACGCTATTCACCAGAACATCAATAATCCTTTCACCGCAGCACGGGCACGACCTTCAACGAGGTGGGGGATTATATGGGAGGCAGGGGTTTGAAGGTCGGCTCAACATTGTGGGCAGAAGGGCCTGTAATGTGCTGGACTATTCTATGCTCTACGTTCTATTTTCTATGAGACATAGATACACTGTTCACCACAACAATGACACGAACATCGCCGTGAATCGCACATGGCAGTTACACTGACCGCAACACACCCCTCGTGGTAACATCGACGTGCCCCTGACCGTCTCACCGATAAATTCCTCAAAGCAAAACCGAAAAACCCCTCACAGTGACACCGACACGCTCATCACCGTGACACTGAAGTACCTTACACCGTGACACCTTCACGCTCCTCAACGTGATCCTCTATGCACCGCATCGTGAGAAAGACTCACACGTCACTGTAACACACCTTACCGGGACAGTATCGCCCCTCAACATTACGCCGATGCACCGCTCACTGAGGAAATTACCCGCACCTCACAAGGACACAGGAAAACCCCTGAACGTGATACGGACCCCTAAACTCACAATGACACCGACATAGTACTCTCCGTGACATCGTCACACAGCGTTACACTCTCACACACACCGTGGCCATGACATGTCTCTCAAAGTGAAACACATACATACGTGAGAACAGCACACCGTGTCACAGGTTCTCCACCCACCGTGATCCCACCAACCCCTCACTCTGACATTTCCCTCTCCTTGACGTCGAGATACACTTCATTTTGATCTGGCACGACACTCGCCGGG
The DNA here is from genome assembly GCF_030144855.1 of Hypanus sabinus. Classification (NCBI taxonomy): domain Eukaryota; kingdom Metazoa; phylum Chordata; class Chondrichthyes; order Myliobatiformes; family Dasyatidae; genus Hypanus; species Hypanus sabinus. The sequence goes on from NW_026779738.1 coordinate 47,303, forward strand.
GCATAAAAACACCTATAAAGGTGACACCGACACATCCCTCACAAGAACATTGACCTGCCGCGCACGATACTGACGCAGCCCCTCATTGTAACTTCAAGAAAATCTTCAACAGGGCATTGATATACCCTGCAGCGTGACACATACACGCCCCTCACGGTGGCGCCGACGCCTCGTACTGTTCCGCCAGATTATCCTTCACTGTGACACCCTTCACCGTGACACTGACACAACACTTACTGTGACCCGTTCGGTAGCGTGGAGCTGACTCACGTGTCTCTGTAAACGCTAAACATCCTTCACCATCTCTCTCAGTATCACAGATTCGTCACTCTAAGGACACCTGCCAGCGAAACTACCATGAGTTAAACTCAACCCTTCAATCCAAGCTTTCTGCGCTCAACTCTAATCTGTCCATTCTTAAACAAATGCACAACGATCTCCGTCACCAGTTCTGTAAATTTTTGACCAGAAGAAGAGGTGAGGCATCATCCCCCTCTTTCACCTGCTCCTCATCACAGGGCAGGCATGGAGAGAGGATGTGTCACTCTGTGCTTGACATCGGGAGTGTGTGAAGAGATGGTTTGGAGGGTGATTCTCTCTGTGCTTGACCGGGTGAGTGTGTGATTGGAATGCGTGGACGAAGTTTCACTCTATCAATGTATCCAGGAAATTGTGATGGGACGTTGACGAGGTGGATTCATTCTGGGTATGACCACGGGGTTGTGAGACGTAACATTACAGCTTCACTCGATGTCTCACTCCGGGATATGGATATGGATCGACCTTCACTCTGCGTCTGACAGCGGGATTGTGTGATGGGACAGTGCCCAGAGAGATTCACCCCATCTTTGCCCCTTGAAGTGTTTTATGACACCGTGGGCAGAGAGTTTCACTGAGAATCCGGGACTGTGCGACGACACGGTCATTCTATTTGTCACCCGATTGTGTGATCGGATGTTGTGGAGGGAGTCTGACCCCGGGGCTGTGCCATGGGAGCTTGTGGGACAAACCTTGCTTTCTGTGAAAACACAGGGTATCGCGATGAGTCGGTGCAGAGATAGTCTCACTCTGTGGCTCGCCAGAAAGTGTATCATGGGACTTAAGGAGGGAGATTCAAATTGTATTAAACCCGGAAAAGTGTGATGGGACCGTGTGGGACAAACCTTGCTTTCGGTGAGAACACAGGGTAGCGCGATAAGTCGGTAAAGAGATAGTCTCACTCTGTGCATCTCCCATCACACATTCCCGGTGTCAGACACAGAGTGAAACTCCCTCCACACCGTCCCATCACACATTCCCGGGGTCAGACACAGAGTGAAGCTCCATCCACACCGTCCCATCACACACTCCCGGGGTCAGACACAGAGTGAATCTCCATCCACACCGCCCCATCACACACTCCCGTGGGCAGACACAGAGTGAATCTCCCTCCACACCGTCCCATCACACACTCCCGTGGGCAGACACAGAGTGAATCTCCCTCCACACCGTCCCATCACACACTTCCGTGGGCAGACACAGAGTGAATCTCCCTCCACACCGTCCCATCACACACTTCCGTGGGCAGACACAGAGTGAATCTCCCTCCACACCGTCCCATCACACACTTCCGTGGGCAGACACAGACTGATCACTCACCGCAAGGCCTAGGCAGGAATGAGCTGACATGTAAATGGAGGAGGAGGCATAGTGAACATGGGATAAGGGAAGGGAGGGGGAGGTAATTGCCGGAAGTTGGACAATTCAAGGTAGCTTCATCCTGTGTCTGACCCTGAAAGTTTGAATGGACAATGTGGAAACAGCGTCCCTTACTGTCTGATCTCGAGAGTGCGTGATGCGTCAGGTCGGATCCTGAATTACCACACTTTGCGTCTGACTCTGACTGTGGGCAGAGATAATACCGAAGGACAACTAGAATATGTGACGTGACTGTGTGGAGTGAGTTTCGGTCTGCGTTCTATCCCAGCAGTGTGTGATAGGAAGGTGTGGATGGAGTTTCCCATCGACTCCGGGAGTGTGTGAAAGGAGGGTGTGAAGGGAGATTTATTCATTTTCTGACCGCAGGAGTGTATGAGGGGACGCTGTGGAGGCAGCTTAACTCTCCGTCTGCCCCCGTGTGAGTGTGATTGGGCAGTGTGGAGGGGGTTTAACTTTTTCTGATCCCAGCTGATGCAACGGGATTTATGGTGGAGATTCACGGTTTGTTATTCCTGAGTTGCAGAGACAACGTGTCCCCAGATCAAAACTGAAGACCGTTGTTATTTCATATCCACGTTTGGAACATCTTATGATGGAGCGAGGCACAATTGTTCGGAACTTGATTCAAGGCTCCTCGAAATAAATTCAAACAAGGAAAAGGTATGTTTTACCGCGAGAAGAGACATCAATAATCTAGAAGTAGCGGCGTGAGACAGACACTGAATCTCCCTACACACAATACCACCACATACTCCAGATGTGAGACACAGAGTGAATCTCCCTCCACACCGTCCCATCATACACTCCCGGGGTCAGACACAGAGTGATTATTCCTCTACACGGTTCCATCAATCACTCCCGGGGTCAGACACAGAGTGAATCTCCCTCCACACCGTCCCATCACACACTCCCGTGTTCAGACACAAAGTGAATCTCCCTCCACACCGTCCCATCACACCCTCCCGGTGTTCATACAAAGTGTGAAACTCACACCATAGTCCCGAGCTCAGACACTGTGTGATTCCCTCTTTGTACCGTCCCTTCACATGGATATGCATTGTTAGAGTCTGGTTGCAAACATTAACTGAAGGGATTTAATTTCACAGAAGTTTGTTTCCAACGCCGTCCAACGACACGTAACATACTGGATTGGAAAATGCGCAGACAGGTGAGGTTTGGACTGTTGCAGCTCTGTGAGGTGGAAGTGAGACAGTGGGATTAGTTTGGAGACTGAAACGAGGTCGTGGGGATAGAGTCAGGCAGTGGGATTAGTTTGAGTTCTGACAGGTCTGCGGGGAGAGAGGGAGTCAGTGAGATAAGTTTGGAGAAAGACAGGGTTGTGGGGAGAGTGAGACAGTTGGATTAGTTTGTTGACAGACTCAAGTTTGCCGGGGGAGGGTGGTGCAGTGGGATTAATTTGGGAGCTGATTCGTGAATGTAGGGGAGAGCGGTGTAGTGGGATTCGTACGGCGATGGACCCGGGGCTGAAGGGAGAGCGCGGTATCTTAGGATAAGTTTAGAATCTGACAAGGGGCTGTGGAGAGAGGCGCAGATTAGTGGGATTAGTTTGGTGACCGTCTCCGGTTGTCTGCTGGATCTGTTTTGTCTCTGTTGAAATTGTCTCACCCTCATTGACAGGAATGTGACCTCTGATCTTCTGTACGAGTTAAACTATGAAACGCCCAGCTGCAATAAGTGCGGATCGAGTTACCGTTACAGTTGCAAAGGTAATTACAGATTCATCTGCGAGAAGATGGGATATTTGTACCCGGATATTGCTGAAGAGGTCCAAGGTCTCTGTCAACTGCCTCTCGGGCCGACTTCAATCAAGTGACTTCACCCCACTTCTCCCCGTTCAATCTACCTCACCTTCACTCCCACATTCTTTTATCCCCTCCCACCCTATCTTCCCCTGCTTTCTACCCCAGTCTCCTCCACTACTTGCATCCCCATTCTCCCCCCTACTGACCCTCTCTCCACTTAGACCACTCTTCTCCCCTTCCTGCCACGAACTACCCCACTCCCTCCATTTACTCCTTCCTACTCACTCCTCTTCTCACTCTGCCCTTCTTCTCACAAACTCATTCCGCTTCTCCCCATCTATCTCTGTCTCGTACCCCAGTCCCTGCCTCTCCTCTCTCCGTTCTCTCCACCGACTCTCACGTCAATACTGTGCATACTAGCTCTCGATGCCCCAACCAAGAGGAGAAAAGGCAGTGTATTCACCCTATATTTGCCTCCCCTGGCTTCCTACCCACGCTCCAAGGAACAAAGTCCCATCCTTCTTTTATTTTCTCCATAACTCAGACCCTCGAGTCCCGGCAACATCCTCGTAAATCTCCCCCCGCACTCCTTCCATCTCAGTGGCATCTTTCCTAAGGAGGGCGACCAGAACTGAACACCGCCCTGCAAGCGCGACCCTTCCTGCAACTACAACGTGACTTCAGTGCGGTGCAAAGATGTAAAATTAACGTAAATAGGGGAAGTTAATAAATACTGCAAAAAGGAGAATACCGAAGGTGTGTTTAAGTGTTCAGGGAGCGTTCGCAATCTGATGGCGGAGGGGAAGCAACTGATTGTAAATTGTTGAGTTTACAGGCGCCTGTACCCCATCCCCGATAGTACCGATGAGCACAGGGTATTTCCCGGCGGGAGGGGGTCCTCTCTGATGGATGCGGTCTTCCCGAGGCAATCCCTCTTGAACATGTCCTCGATGGAGGGGAGGTTTGTGCTCGTGATGGGGTTGGCTGAGCCTAGAACCCTCTGCAGCCTCTGGCGACCCTCTGCGTTGCAGCCTCCACACCAGGCGGCGATGCGACAAGTCAGAACGCCCTCCACAGTACATCCGGGGAAATTTGCGAGTCTTCAATGGCAGACATCTCCTAAAACTCCTAACGCTCTAATCCGTTTTGCAACTAGAGAGATATAACCATAAAACCATATAACAATTACAGCACGGGAACAGGCCATCTCAGCCCTTCTAGTCCGTGCCGAACGCTTACTCTCACCTAGTCCCAGCGACCTGCACTCAGCCCATAACCCTCCATTTCTTTCCTGTCCAGAATTGTCATTTCTTTAAATGACAATATCGAACCTGCCTATACCATTTCCACTGGAAGCTCGTTCCACACAGCTATCACTCTCTCAGTATAGAAATTTCCCCTCTTGTTGTCCCTACACTTTTGACTTCTAACTTAACTCATGTTCCCTTGTTTGAATCTCCCCTACTCTCAATGGAAGAAGCCTATCCGCATCAACTCTAGCTATCCCCCTCTTAATTTTAAATGCCTCTATCAAGTTCCCCCTCAACCTTCTACACTCCAAAGAATAAAGACGTAACTTGTTCAGCCTTTCTCTGTGACTTAGGTGCTGAAACTCAGGAAACATTCTAGTAAATGTCCTGTGTACTCTCTCTATTTTCTTTACATATATCTTATAATTCGGTGAACGGAACTGTACACAATACTCCAAATGTAACCTCACCCAAGGCCTTGAACAATTTTAACATTACATCCCAACCCCTATACTCAATGCTCTGATTTATAAAGGCCAGCATACCAAAAGTATTCTTCACCACCCGATCCACATGAGATTCCAACTTCAGGGAACTATGCACCATTATTCCCAGATCACTCTGTTCACCCGCATTCCTCAATGCCCTCCAATTTAGCATGTATGTCCTATTTTGATTAGTCCCACCAAAATGTAACACCACGCACCTATCAGCATTAAACTCCAGCTGCCATCTTTCAGCCCTCTCTCCTAACTGGCTTCAATCCCTCTGCAAGTTTGGAAAACCTTCTTCACTTTCCTCTATACATCCAATCTTTGTATCATAAGCAAATTTGCTGATCCAACTTGCCACATTTTCATCCAGATTATTGATATAGATGACAAATAACAATGGACCGAGCACTGATCCCTGTGGCACACCACTAATCACAGACCTCCACTCAGAATAGCAATCCTCCACTACCACTCTCTGACTTCTTCCATTGAGTCAATATCTAATCTAATTTACTACCTCTCCCTGTATACCTAGCGATTGAATCTTCCTAACTATCCTCCCATGCGGGATCTTGTCAACGACCTTACTGAAGTTCATGGATACAACATCCACTGCCTTCCCTTCATCCACTTTCCTGGTAACTTCCTCGAAAAACTCTAATAGATTGGTTAAGCATGACCTACCGCGCACAAAGCCTTGCTGACTGTTTCTAATATGCAGCTGTCTATTCAAATACTTGTAGATCCTACCTCTTAGTATTGCTTCCAATAATTCACCGACTACCGATGTCAAACTTACCAGCCTACAATTTCCTGGTTTACTTTTTGAGCCTTTTTTAAACAATGGAACTACATGAGCTATCCTCCAATCCTCCGGCACCTGACCCTTGGAGATTGACATTTCAAATATTTCTGCCAGGGCCCCTGCAATTTCAACACTAGTCTCCCTCAAGGTCCGAAGGAATACCCTGTCAGGTTCTGGGGATTTATCTGCTCTGATTTGCCTCAAGACAGAAATCACCTACTCCTCTTTACTCTTCCTGTAACGGGGCGACCAGAAATGGTCCCAACTCCGATCTATTTTTGGTCAGTTTCTCGCACCCCAGTCGTGTTCACTGAAGTCGCTCTCTCCTTCAACGCCTCCATTTATTCACGGTCTGGTCCTTTCCACTCCACACTGAGGCTGAACAGCGCTTCCGCTCCAACTTGCGATGAACAGCAGAAAACAGCCTGGCCGGATCCACACTTGGCAGATCACTGCTGACCCCAATAAAACTGGTCTTCCTCAAATTCGGAAACTAAACTCAACTTCACACTTATCCTTTTCCATAATGACCTTTTAAATAATGGCATCAACATCACTAGATGCAATGTGGTCCTCTACATAAACTTCTGTCCTTTGCCTTGTCCCATTCCGCAGTAGGAGATCAAGTTTTGCAGTCCCTCGATGGGACTTTATACGTACTGATTCGGACAACTTTCTTCCAAACGCTTGACAAACTATTCCACTGGTCCTTTCACAGTATGAGACTCACAGTCAATACCTGCTAAAATCACCCAAGATCACAGCGAAATGCTTCTTGCAACAGTCTACGACCTCTTACAGGTCTGTTCCTCTAAACTCCCAGGACTGTTGCCCCATGAACGAGTTAATTCCTTTTTATTCCTCAGCTCCTCCCTTAAGTCCTCACGTGGACGAGTTCTCCTTTCTGTCCTAACTGACCATTGCCGTGATATATTCAACGACTAGTTCAATATAACCGTCGCCCTTGAATTATCCCCGTATTAGTACGTCTAAAGCAGCAGATACCGGGAATGATGAACTAACGGTCCTGCCATTCCTGCAACCAACTCTCACTAATTGCTATAATATCATACTTCCAGGCGTTGGGCCCAGCCCTTAGCTCATCTTCCTTTTGTACAATACTTCCTGCATGGTGATGGACGCATCTCAGAACATGAGTCCCAGCAGGATCAACCTTTTCCTTCCTGACTTTGTCTGAGGTCTGAATAACATCTTTCACAACAACCACTTCACTATCTGTTATCAGAATCTTGTTTCAGAACAGGACTGAAGTTTAAACCCACCACTCCGCCTTTCTAATGGCGAAACTCACGCTGGGATATTACTTCTACTTCGGTTCAGGTGTAAACTGAGAGAGTTGCTCGCTGGCGGAGAAAATGAAGGAGCGGCGCAACGCGGAGCGGTGTTTTGCGGCCTCCAGGCAGCAGTCTGTGCTGCCCCCTCGTGTTCGCCCTGCAGAAGACAAGCTCTGTTATGGTCGACTGCAGATTTGCATAAATGTGTGTATATATGTGAATGTATATACAGTCTAATTTGTGTGATCGTATAAGTACTGATATTCACCGTGTGCTTTCTATTTTACCTGATGCATTTTTACTGATGTATGGTTGAATGACAATTAAACTCGGATTGGATTGAAACGCTCTCTTATGCACAGTTCTCACCTTCCTTAGAAGCCCCAGTGATCCAACTATCTGAAGCCCTCATTCCCACCCCAACACCTGAGCCACGTGTTGATCTCTATTACCCTCCTATTTCTGGCGACACCAGCCCGTGCAGAACTCGGCCGCTCACCCTCCCATTTGACATTGATGAGGACCCACTCCGAGAGCTCGCGGGAGGCAGGAATCTCTATCCTGCAGAGAAAGGCAGTTTTATGTTCCCCAAACCAGGAATCGCCGATAACCACCGGTTGTTTCATCTCGCCTTCCCTTCTTAACCAGAGAGACAACCTCGGTGCCAGAGACCGGAACTCTGACACTTTGCTCTTCTCGGTCATTTCCACTCATCTCCCCCACCCATAGGAAGTGACGTATAGGAAGTGGTAGACCTGTTATCAAGCCAGTTGGGCACAGGGGTACTCTGCAGTGGGTCTAGCTAGTTAACCCCATTCAACATCCTGACTCTCGGCCAGTTTCCTGTTATCTACATATGGTGTCTAACATCCTCCCAATATATCTCCCGACTATTCCCCCAACTTCTCAAATGATCCTGAGTTCATCCAGTATCAGTTCCAACTCCATAAATCCGTGTGTTAGAATCTGCATCCGGAGGCATTTATCAGAGGCGAGGTTGTCAGAGTCACTGGAGGTCTCCCTGTCGTCACAGATCCTGCAAGAGGAGCATTCAACTCTCCTGCCAGGCATGCCTACTGTTCTAACTGTGCAATTATAAACGATAGATAAACTGAAAACAAACCTACTAACAGTTTGCCCTGACAGTGATATGCACAGGTTTGGGCACCCCTGGTCACAGTTTTTGTTACTTTGAATAGCTAAGCGAGTAAAAAAGGACCTGAATTCCAAAAGGCATAATGTTAAAGATGACACAGTGCTTTAATATTTTAAGCAAGATTGCCTTTTTTTATTTTCCATCTTTTACAGTTTCAAAATAACAAAAAAGTATTAGCGCCCGAAGCAAATGTTTGGGTACCCTGAAAGGTCAGTACTTAGTAACGCCTACTTTGGCAAGTGTCACATCTTTTAAATGCTTTCTGTATCCAGCTAAGTGTCTTTCAATTCTTGTTTGGGGGAATTTTCACCCATTCTGCGTTGCAAAGGCCTTCTAGTTCTGCGAGATTCTTTGCCCGTCTTGCGTGCACTGCTCTTTTGAGGTCTATCCACAGATTGTCGATAATGTTTCGGTCGGGGGACAGTGAGGGCCACGGCACAACATTCAGCTTGCACCTCTTGAAGTAGTCCGTTGTGGAGTTTGAGTTTAGGGTGTATTTCAGATGATTATCCTGTTGTAGAAGCCGTCCTCTTTTCATCTTCAGCATTTTTACAGACGGTGTGATGTTTGCTTCCAGAATTCGATGGTATTTAATTGAATGCATTCTTCCGTCTACCAGTGAAATTTGTCCCTCTGCCACTGGCTGCAAAACAACTATGATCGATCCACCCCGTGTTTAACAGTTGGACAGGTGTTCTTTTCAGGAAATTCTGCACTTTGTTTTCTCCAAACCTACCTTCGACGGGCACAGGACAGAGGGATGTGAATTCGCAACAGAGATTTGGAGGAATTTATTTGCTAGAGAAGAGAGAATATGTGGAATTCCTTGTTACAGGCGGCCGTGGACGAGAATCTATGGGGCATATTTCAGAGTGATAGATTCCTGACTAGTCAGAGCATGAAGAGATACGGAGCGAAGTCTGAACATTGGGAATAAGGATTGATCAGCCATGATCAAATGGTGGGCCGACACGATCGAGCAAATAGCTTAATTCTACCACTCTGCCGTATGATCGTATTTGAAGTTCCTGAGATATTGTGTATAAGCGTCTCAGAGGGTCTACACTGGGCACAACAAATTCATGTGACTCGAAGAACGGGTGATGTTCCTGTCAGAATAGCCTCAGGCACCCAGGTTTCAGTACACCCATTCCTCGGAGAGTAGTCCGCTGTCACTTTCCCTTTAAGACTCGGACTGCCAATTATTGTCCGTCAATGTTCCTTCATGGACTGTCTGTCGGTGAAGGCCTCGCGCCGAGCACTCAGTGCTCAACCGTACGGGATCCATTTCTTGTACTGCTGTTTGTGACTTTATCTTTGGATTTCATCACTGTGCTCTTGTTTAATTCCGGTCTGAGCCGGAGAGTATTCTAGACTCTACTCGGCCCCTGCCTTCTCCAACATCCATACCTCTCTCGGTACCGAAGAGATTGCAAGGTTAGGAGTTTGAGGGGATGTAGTCTCTCATTGAAGACTCGCGAATTTCTCGGGATGCACTGTGGGGAGCGTTCTGACTTGTCGCATCGCCGCCTGATGTGGAGGCTGCGACGCAGAGGGTCGCCAGAGGTTGCAGAGGGTTCCAGACTCAACCAATCCCATCACGGGCACAAACCTCCTCTCCATCGAGGACATGTTCAAGAAGGAATGCCTCGGGAAGACCACATCCATCAGCGAGGACCCTCTCCAGCCGGGTAAGTGCGCTGTGCTCATCAGTACCATCGGGGAGGGGGTACAGGCGCCGGTTAACTCAACAATTTACAAGCCGTTGCTGCCTCTTCTCTACCAGTGTAAGAATACACCGTACACATTTAAACTCTCCCTCGGTATTCACCTTTGAACAAGTATTTATTATTTTTCGCTATTTACGTTAATTTTGCATCTTCGACCGTGCTGAGGTCACGTTGAAGTTGTACAAGGTGTCGATGAGTCCGCACTTGGAGTCCGGTGTTCAGTTCTGGTCGCCCTGCTGAAGGAAAGATGCCACTGATCTGGAAAGAGTGTAGAGGGAGATTTACGAGGATGTTGCCGGGACTCGAGGGTCTGAGTTATGGGGAGACGGCAAGAAGGAGGGGACTTTGTACCTTGGAGCGTGGGTATGAAGCCAGGAAAGGCACAGATAGGGTGCATGTGCACAATAGTTTTCCCCTGGTTTGGGGAATTGAGAGCCAGAGTGCACAGAATTGAGGTCAGAGTGTGTGGAGAGAAAGGAGAGAGGAAAGGCAGAGAATGGGATCCGAGGGGAAGAGGAGGGGTGGAAAGGGAATGAGTTGGTGAGTAGTGGAGAAAGAGAAGAGGGGGACTAAATGGGGGATCGGGGGAGTTCGGCTCTGGGAAGGGAGAGGGGTACACTGGATGGGGAGAGGAAGACCAGTGAAGGAGTATGCGGATGCGAGTAGAGGAGGATAATGGCTTAGGAAGGAGGGGCGGAGAGGGTGGGTGTAAGAAAAGATGGGGGAGTGAGAGTGGTGTAGATTGAATGGGAAAAGTGGCGTGAAGTCAATTGATTGAAGTCGACGCGACAGGCTGTTGACAGAGACTACGGATCTCTTCAGGAGTATCCGGGTATAAATGTGCCGACATCTCGCAGATGAATCTGTATTTACTTTTACAATTGTAGCTCCACTACCCGTCGCACTTACTGCAGCGGGACCGTCTCTCGGACATCGAGTGGGAGGAGAGCGGAGGGACGACGCAGATGGGGAGCGTTTAGCGGGTGGAGTGCATCATGGAGACGGGGCGGGGCGTATGGGTACGTACGGGATGATGGAGATGGCGAAGTGTGCAGGAGAGGAGGTGGTTCACGAAGACGGGATTACTTTTAGGCGAGGGGTGGGTGACGGAGACGGGAGCGATGCACTGCAGTCTGTGTGACGGTGACTGCGAATAGTGTAGGAGTAGGGTGATGGAGTCGGGGAGGGGTATTGGGGAGGGAGGGTGTTATGCATACGGGGAGGACTGTATTCGGGTTACAGTGCAGGGCCTGACTCTGTGTTGGTATCGTTGAGTGGTGAGATCCTGCTGTGGTGCAGAGCCTGTCTGTGTCTGTGTCACGATGAGGGGCGTGTTCATGTCAGATGTGGGTTGCGCCAGTGACACCGACACATTTTCAGAGCCCCATTGAAAAACTCCGTGTCACACTGAGGGTTGGGTGTCTCGTTCATAGCTTATGCAAACGGTACTGTCCCTCCTGCAATCTAGACTCACTAATATCTGCCGGGTCAGGCTTTGAGGCGTTGACCCTTGACCTGAGCGCATCGGCCCTTCGAACAATACTTCCTGCATTGATGCGCACGCAGCTCGGAACATGAGTCCCAGCAGGCTCAACCTTTTGCTTCTTGACTTTTTCAGAAGTATTAGCAACATCTGTCCCAACAGCCACTCAACTAACTGTAATGCCGTTCTTGTTTACATGTCCCTGCAACTCTACTTTATATCACCAGTCTCCCATTTTAATGGAAAAATTCAGCCCTAGAATATTAGTTCCAATCCAGTTCAGGTGTACTTATGGGAGAGGAAATGAAGGGCCGGAGCAAGGTGGAGGAGGTGTGGCGCGGCCTCCGGGCAGGAGTCTGTGCTGCCCCCAGGTGTCCCCTCAGCAGAATACAAAGTCATTTGTGAACATTGTAGATTACCGTGGCCTTCAAAGTGCCCAGGGGACCTCAAGCTGCAGAGATATGTGTGCGTGTGTGTGTGTGTGTGTGTGTGTGTGTGTGTGTGTGTGTGTGTGTGTGTGTGTGTGTGTGTGTGTGTGTGTGTGTGTGTGTGTGTGTGTGTGTGTGTGTGTGTGTAATGCGAGAATGTATTCACTGATATCCTAAATATGCTTGCTATCTTCGTATTTTATACATATTGTGTGCGCTTCAACGTTAACATTTTAGCCACGTTTTAAAGTGAATGTTCAGAACCGGCTCGTTTCCTACCTAAATACTGGCGACGATAAAGACCGAACACGATCGAGGAATAAGCACATAACCATATAACAATTACAGCACCGAAACAGACCATCTCGGCCCTTCTAGTCCGTGCCGACGCTTACACTCACCTGGTCCCACTGGCCCGCACTCAGCCCATAACGCTCCATTCCTTTCCTGTCCATATACCTATCCAATTTTACTTCAAATTACAATACCGAAACAGTCTCTACCACTTCTACAGGAAGCTGATTCCACACAGCTACCACTCTCTGAGTCAGGAAATTCCCCCTCGTGTTACAATTAAAATTTTGCCCCCTTACTCTCAAATCATGTCCTCTAGTTTGAATCTCAAATACTCTCAAAGGAAATAGCCTATCCACGTCAACTCGATCTATCCCCCTCATTATATTAAATAGCTCTATCAAGTCCGCCCTCAACCTTCTACGCTCCAAAGAATAACGATCTGACTTGATCAGCCTTTCCCTGTAATTTACGTGCTGAAACCCGGGTAGAATTCCAGTAAATCTGCACTGTACTCTCTGTATTTTGTTGCTATCTTTCCTATAATTCGGCCAGACCAATGCATTATACAATTTTAACATTACATCCCATCTCCTATACTCAATGCTTTGAATTATAAAGGCCAGCATACAAAAAGCTTTCTTCGCCACCCTATCCGCATGAGATTCCACCTTCAGGGAACTATGCACCAATATTCCTAGATCACTCTATTCTACTGCAATCTTCAATGCCGTACCATTTATGATGCATGTCCTATTTGGATTATTGCTACCAAAATGTAGCACCGCACATTTATCAGCATTAAACTCCATCTGCCATCGCTCAGCCCACTCTTCTAACTGTCCTAAATCTCTCTGTAAACTTTGAAAACCGACCTCATGATCAACAACGCCACCTACCTCAAGTAGGTGCCTTAGGTAGGTACCTACATCTGCATACTTGCTAATCCAATTTACCAACCCATGATCCAGATCATTAATGTATATGACAAACAGCATTGAACCCATTAGAGATCCCTGAGGCACACCATTAGACACTGGCCTCCAACCTGACATACAGTTCTCCAACACTACTCTCTGGCATCTCCCATCTAGCCACTGTTGAATCCATTTTACTACAAACGTACTTTAATGTTAATACCTAACGATTAAAACTTCCTGACTAACCTTCTGTGCGGAACCTTGGCAAAGGCCTTACTGAAGTCGATATAGACAAAATCCACTGCTTTACCCTCGTCAACTGTACTCGTAACTTCTTCAAAAAAATTCAATAAGATTTGTCAAACATGACCTTCCACGCATAAATCCATGCTGACTATTCCTAATCAGACCTTGTTTATCCAGATCATTATATATCCGATCTCTCAGAATACTTTCCATTAATTTACCCACCACTGACGTGAAACTTACAGGCCTATAACTGCTAGGTTTACTCTTAGAACCCCTTTTAAACATTGGATCCACATGAACAATACGCCAAACCTCCGGCGCCATCCCCGTTTCTAATGACATTTGAAATATTTCTGTCAGAGCCCCTGCTATTTATACACCAAGTTCCCTCAAGGTCCTAGGGAATATTCTGTCAGGAGCCGGAGATTTATCCACTTTTATATTCCTTAAAAATATCAGTACTTCCTCCTCTTTAATTGTCATAGTATCCATAACTTCCTTACTTGATTCCCTTACCGTACACAATTCAATATCCTTCTCCTTAGTTAATACCGAAGAAAAAAAAAATCAAAATCTCCCCCATCTCCCACAGCTGTCCAATCTGATTCTTTAAGGGACCAGTTTTATACCTCACTATCCTTTTGGTGTTAATATACCTGTAGAAGCCCTTTGGATTTATTTTCCCCTTACTTGCCAATGCAATCTCGTATCTTCTTTTTGCTTTTATAATGTCTTTCTTAAGATTCTACTTACATTCTTTATATTCCTCGAGCACCTCATTTACTCCATGCTGCTTATATATATTATAGATCTCCCTCTTTTTTGAACCAAGCTTCCACTATCCCTATAAAACAATGGCACTCTCAAATATTTAATATTTCCTTTCAAAGTAATAGGAACATAAAGATTCTGTTCTCTCAAATGTTCACTTTTAAATGACCTCCATTTCCCTATTACATCCTTCCCATAAAACAAAATGTCCCAATCCACTCCTTCCGCCTCCTTTCGCATCTCCTCAAAGTTAGCCTTCTTCAATCAAAAATCTCTACCCTGGGTCCAGTCCTCTCCTTCTCCATAATTATACTGAAACTAATGCTATTGTGATCGCTGGACCCGAAGTTCTCTCCAACACATACCTCCGTCACCTGACCTATCTCATTCCTGAACAGAGATACAACACTACCACTTCGCTAGTTGGTACCTGTATGCATTGCACAAATTTTACAAACTGCTATTCATCCAGCGCTTTTACAGAATGAGTTTCCCAGTCTATGTGTGGAAAATTTCCCACAATCACAACCTTGTGCTTTCTGCAAATATCTGTTATCTCCTTACAAATTTGCTCCTCCAATTCTTGCTCCCCATTTGGTGGTCTATAACACACACCTATAAGTGTTACTACTCCTTTCCCATACATCAATTCCAAAAAAATCGTCTCCCTTGATGTGCCTTCTAATCTTTCCTATCAAAGCACCGCTGTAATATTTTCTCGGGCAAGCAATACAACATCACCTACTCTTCACCCTCCGATTCTATCACACCTGAAGCAACAAAATCCAGGAATAATTAGTTGCCAATCACACCCATCCTGCATCCATGTTTCACTAATAGCTACAACATCATATTTCCAGGTATCAAACCATGCTGTAATCTCGTTCACTTCCAAAATACCTCTTTTCTGCTCCTCTAATAAAGACAACCTTAGCGACATAGCTCGCCAGATTTCACAACGTATTCCCTTCTGAGCCACAGAGCCATAGTCAGTGCCAGAGACCGGACCGGTGAGACTTTCCACTGATTGGTCATTTGCACCTCTCTCCTCCCATCCAGAAGTATCGAAAGTGGTCTAGCTGTTATTCTGCGGATTCGGCACCAGGGGGCTCTGCATTGGCTCAGGCTGTTTAACCTCTTTCCCCTTCCTGTCTGTCTCCCAGTTACCTGTACCCGTCACCGTAGTTGTAAACACCTCTCTATATGTCTTCTCTATCACTCCCTTAGCTTCCCGAATGATCCTGAGTTCATCCAGTTCCAGTTCCAACGCTTTACGCAGAGTGTCAGCGAGATTTGTGTGGGTGCCACGGTATGGGTCCTTTAGCGTCCGGTCGGTGTTGTGTCCAAGTCATGGTGATGTGTGTGTAGGTGTCACAGTGAGAGCTGTGTGGCTCGCTCACTGCCTATGTTGTTTGTGAAGTGGCTGTTCTCTGTGTTTCGCAACCTATCGTCAAAGTCCCTGATCTAACCCACCTCCTTATCTGTCCACTCGATGAGTTTAAATTTCTCTTTTACCCCTCCTGCAGAGCAGTGAACGTAAATCACTCAACAGAACAGACCATTCGGCCAACAATGTTGCGATATACCACTTGAATTGAATCACTTCTGACTGCACAACAATCAACTCCCTGCATATTAACGTCCCTGTTAAAGCGGCACGTGAACTCCTCTCTCCGTGCTTGTCAATGAATCTCACGTGACTAGTAAAGCCACCCCTCAATTTTGAATACCTCCCGCTTCATCATGACTGATACAACGGAAATCGGGAATGTTGAGCTGACGCTCCTGCCCGCCCTGCAACGGCGTCTCACTAATGTCTACAATATCAGAATGCCAGCGGATGACCCCTTCCCTGAGCCCGTCGGTCTTTCGTACTATACTTCTCGCATTGAAACGGAGGCAGCTCAGAACATGAGTCCTAGCAGGCTCATCCTTTTGCTTCCTCACTTTGTCTGTGGTCTCAACAACATCTGCTCCAACAACCACTCCAACATCTGTTTTGACATTCTGTTTTTCATACCCTGCATCGATGGTTCAATCCCCACTCCTCCTCATCTTTACTGACAGAATTTCCGGCTGGAATATCAGTTCCAGTCCAGTCCAGGTGGAAACGGTGTGATTTGCTCGGTGGCGGAGGAAATGACGGGGCTGCGCCACGTGGGGGCGCTGTGGCGCAGCCTCTGGGCAGGTGTATGTGCTTCCCTCTAGTGTTCGCTCGGCAGAAGACAATCTCTGTTGGTGTCGAATCTAGATTTCGGTCGCATTCTGTGGACCACGGGCCTCAAGCTGCGTTTGGCCTATTTTAAGCCTTATATATTAAAGTTTATTTGTTTGCACGTTTGGTCCTGGAGTAACGCTCATTTCAGCATTTCAGCCTATTCATGTAAGACTGACATTCTGTTATTCATACCCTTGCATCGCTGGTTCTATTCCCACTCCTCCTCATCTTTAAAATACAGAATTTCCCGCTGGAATATCAGTTCCAGTCCAGTCCAGGTGGAAACGGTGAGATTTGCTCTTGGCAGTGTAAAGGAAGGGGCTGTGCAGCATGGCCTCCAGGCAGGTGTATGTGCCGCCCCCTAGTGTTCGCTCGGCAGAAGACAACCTCTGGCGGTGTCGAATCCAGATTCCGGTTGCATTCTGTGGACCCCGGGACTCAAGCTGCGTTGTGGCGTATTTTAAGCCTTATGCATATAAGGTCTATTGTACCTTCCTTAGAAGAGGACCAATGATGCAGACATCAGAAGCCCTCACTCATCCCAGGACACTTTAGCCACGTGTTAAGCAGTGTTATCTTCCTATTTCTGCCCACACCAGCGCGTATCGAACTTCGACTGCTCACCCTGCCACTCAAGATTGCTGAGGACCCGCTCAGAGTGGTAGTGTCCCTGACACTCGGGAGGCGAAATACCATCCACAAATCCCTCTGTCGCCCACAGAACCCCTTTTCTAATTCCCTAACAAATAATCCCCCATCCCACAGCTCGCCTCATCTCGCCCTCCCCCTTCCCTTCTGAACTATAGAGACAAAATCAGTGCCAGAGTCCTGACCTGAGATACATCCCTCTACTTGGTAATTTGACCCGTCCCCCACCCAAAGGTATACAAAGCGGTAGACCTGCTATTGAAGGGTTGGGCTACAGGGGGCACTATAACCTGTGCCTGTCTGTTAAACCGCTTTCATCCTTCTGACTGTCACCCAGTTTCCTGTGAACTGCACATTGGGTCCAGCCTCCTCACAGTATAACCACCTCATCACACCTCAGCTTCCAAGCAAGAATGCCAATAATTCTAAGGCTCAATAAGGAACTGTGAGGCTACATTTGGAGAATTGTGAGCACGTTGATATCCCTTATCGAACAAAGCATGTGGTGATATTTAAAAAGGTTTCAAAGGAGAATCCCGAAATAAATTGCCTGTCGTATGCAGAACGTTTGATGGTTGTGGGCCTCTCCTCGCGGGAATTCAGAATAATGAATAATGAACGGTTCATATTGAAACATTTCAGATTGTGAAAGATTATGACAGAGTTGGTGTGAAGAGAATGGATCTAGGATCAGCAGAAACAACTTGAGAATATAGAGATAACTTTTAAAAAGGGGTTAAAAAGGAACTTACTTCACCAGATTGTGCTGAATCTGCGGAATTCCACGCCGCAGGCAAGCGTGGACTACCAGCCATCCTGTATATTTAAGAGATAGTTTGAAAAATTCTTCATTATTGAAGGAATGAAGGCGTGAGTTTGGAACCAAGAGGACTATGGATCAGTTATGAAACGACCAGCAGACTCGATATCCTAATTCTCCTCCTGAGTCGTTTGGGTTTAATTGAAGTTCCTACGTTACTGTGTGTCAACAACTCAGAGGGTCTGTTGTGGCCCAACACGTTCACGCAAGCGCACAGAAGGTGTCATTTTTCCGCACGTCCATTTCCCAGAGTATAGTTAACGTCACATTTCTTCTAAAGATTCAGAGACATAATCGTGCAATGCCACAATTCCTTATGGACAGTCTATAGTTAAAGCACTGTAGCAGAGCAGTCAGTGCTCAATCGTAAGAGTCCCGTCTCCAGTCCGACTGCTTGAGATTTTGGCTTCGATTGGCTTAGTGCCGTATTGTTTACTTCGTTTCTGAGTCTTATTTCCAGACCTGGCTCTGCATTTGGGTCTCGTTACAGAAGGGATAAAAGCTTCAGGACTGAGGGGATGTGCTCTCTCAGTGAAGATGAGGAAACTTCTATGGTTGTTCGGTGGGGAACTTTCTGACTAGCCGCATCGCCGCCGGGTGTGGATGCTGCAACGCATAGAATAGTAACGGGCTAGAGAGGGTTCCAGCCTCAGCCGCCACTCTGACGGTCACACCCCTCCCTACCATCGAGGGCATTGTCAAGGGGCGATGCCTCGAGAAGGCGGCATCCATCACTGAGTACTCTCCCCACCCGGGAGAAGCTCTCTGCTCGTTACTACCATCAGGGAGGAGTCGCAGGAGCATGAACACCCACACACAACGATTCAGGAACATCTTCTCACCCTGCGCCATCACATCTCTGAACGCACAAGCACACACTCGACATTTTTTGCGGTGTTTATTAATGTTTGTAAATTACATTAGCTCTACATATTTTTGCCGTACTGATGAAGCTAAAGAACAAATTGCATGTCGTATACATTTCAAGGCAAAAATCAAATAGTGATTCTGGTGAAAAATATTCGAGAGGACAGGACACTGGGCACGCTGGCCTTCACCGGTCAGGACACTGAACACGGGAGTCGGGAGATCTCGCTGCAGTGGTACAAAGCGTCCGTGAGGCTTTATGCTTCAGGAAAAATGCCACTGAACTGGAAAAATGTACATCGCAGGAAATTGAGGGTTATGCAGAGAGGGAGGGAGTTTGGGACATTACTCCCTGGATCAGTTTTGTAACCTGACAGAGTTCCATAAACCCAACAGAGGCACAGACGGAGGAAATAGGCACAAACGTTCACCCAGGGTTGGGTTATCGAGAACCAGACCGCACAGAATTGACGTGAGAGTGAGTGGAAAGGAGAAAGAGTACTTTATGAACACTGAGAGACGGAGAGGGAAAGCAGAGAGAGGGTAGAAAGAGGGTATAGAGGGAGCAAAAAGTGGGAAAGAGTTGGCACCGGGAGAGGACAAAGAGCCGGCGGAGAAAGGGCGAGGTAGCAGGGGGTTGAGAAGAACGGCACGGGCTGGAAATTGCCACAAAGCAGGAGATCAATGTGGACAGAGATTTGTCGGTGTGTCGTGGGAAGAATGGGGTTGCGAGCACTGATGGAGACTGGGATAGGAGGAAGGGACAGAAAGGGTGAGGAGGGAGTTCGAGAGGATGGAACAGTGATAGTTGACGAAGAGAGAATGTGGAAATAGAGGGGTGGAATTACGAGGTAATAATAAGGTAGTTAGAGGGAGCAGAAAGAGCGGGACGGGGGAATGGAGGGAAAGAAGCGGATGGACGGCGAGAGAGGTGAAAGAGGGGGGCAGAGGGAGCAGAAAGAGCGGGACGGGGGAATTGAGGGATAGAAGGGGATGGACGGGGAGAGATGTGAAAGAGGTGGGTAGCTGGAGCTGAAAGAGCAGGCCGGGGTGTGGAGGGAAAGAAGGGGATGGACGGGGAGAGAGATTAATGAGGTGGGTAGATGGAGCAGAAGAAACGGGAGGAGGAAGTACGAGGTAATAATAAGATAGGTAGAGGAAGCAGAAAGAGCGGGGTGTGGGAATGGAGTGAAAGAAGCGGATGGACGTGGAGAGAGGTGAAAGAGGGAGGTAGAGGGAGCAGGAAAAGCGGGACCGGGGAATGGAGGGAAAGAAGGGGACAGACAGCAAGAGAGGCTTGTTAGTGTCTGGTGGAGACAATATGGTTGCGATAAGAGGAGGAATTGATGGAGCACGGAAGGGCAGAGAGGGTGGGCAGGGAATCTGGAAGGACCGGGGAGTGAGAGTGAAGGGGAGACTGGCGACAGTCATTTTATTCACGTCGCCTCCAATGGTTGTTGACAGAGACCCTGGATCTTTTCAGGAATTTGCGGGCACAAATGTGCCGATTTCTCGCAGAT
Organism: Hypanus sabinus; assembly: GCF_030144855.1. Taxonomy (NCBI): domain Eukaryota; kingdom Metazoa; phylum Chordata; class Chondrichthyes; order Myliobatiformes; family Dasyatidae; genus Hypanus; species Hypanus sabinus. The sequence continues at coordinate 67,712 of NW_026779738.1, forward strand.
GAAACGCTGATCAAGATCGCAAGGGTAAATCCGTCTGACTGCAGTCGGATCACACAGTCTGCAAGGGGGCGTTCCAGTTGTCCCCTTGTACAGGAGACCGGAGCTCAAATTCCTATTCAAGAGGGATAAACAATTTCAACAGAGACAAAACAGCTCCAGCAGAGAACTCGAGCCGAGACCGTCCCCAAACTATTCCCATGATTTTGCTCTCTCCTAACAGACTGTGTCAGTCCCAAAACTCATCCCACGCAACCGTTCTCCCCGACGGCCCGGTGCCGGTACCCAGACAGATACCACTGCCCCAATGTCTACCCACAATCTTCTGTCAGTCCCCAACTAAGGCACTGACCCAATGTCTCCCCGCAGCCCCGTATCCCCCAAACTAATCCCACCGAACCGCTTACTCAACGCAGTCCTCTGTCAGTCCCGATACGAATCTAACATGCCAACTCTCGCCCCTCTGATCTGTTTCAGTCCGCGAACAACCCCAACTCTCCCACCGTCTAATCCACCTGCTCAGCTCTGTTCCCTCAGATCTACGTCATTTAGCAAACGAATCACACTGTTTCTCCCTCTCCTCACAGCCCGGCGACTACCTCCGAACTAACCACATTAACCCATTGTGTACCCATCGCCCTGGACTGGTCTCCAAACTAAACCAGTTCTCCTACTCTCGCCCTTCAGATCTGTCATTCACCAAGCACATCCGGCTGTTTCTCCCTCGCCACTCAGCCCGGTGACTGTCTCCGAAATGATCCCACTGAACAGCGAGCTCCCACCGAAATAGGTCATACCAAAATAATCCCTGTGTACTGAACTGTCCCCGCTGCCCCATGCCAGTTTCCGAAATAATCCCACGGCCCTGTCCTTCCCCGGCAGCCACGTGTCGGCCCCAAAATGTTCCCCCTTTATCACCCTACACTCTACCCGCGTACAGTCTACAGACAAATCACAATGCCCCTCCCTTTTCCCACAAAACTACTTCAGTCCGTAAACGAATCCCAGATAATCCCATCAGCTCTACCTGAATACTCAACTCTCACCCCACACTTCAGTCCAAATCTTACCAGTCTTCGCATTTTCCAATCCAGTACTCAAAGTTCTTGTACACAAGATTGTTGGATACAAAGCTCTGAGAAATTAAATTTATATGATTAATGCCAAGAATCGAAATCTATGTACGGAACTTCTCTCAGATGACTACAAAAGGAATCGGTGATGGGACGGTGTGAAGGGAGCTTCACTCTGTGCCTGACCCCGGGAGTGTGTGATGGGACGGTGTGGAGGGAGATTCACTCTGTGTCTGACCCCGGGAGTGCGTGACGGGCCGGTGTGGAGGGTGATTCACACTGTGTCTGACGCCGGGACTGTGTGATGGGACGGTGTGGAGGGAGATTCACTCTGTGTCTGACCCCGGGAGTGCGTGACGGGCCGGTGTGGAGGGTGATTCACACTGTGTCTGACGCCGGGACTGTGTGATGGGACGTTGTGGAGGGTGATTCACTCTGTGTCTGACACCGGGAGTGTCTGATAGGACGGCGTGGAGGAAGATTCACTCTTTGTCTGACCCCGCAAATGTGTGATGGGACGGTGTGAAGGAAGCTTCACTCTGTGTCTGACCCCGGGAGTGTGTGATGGGACGGTGTGGAGGGAGATTCACTCTGTGTCTGACCACGGGAGTATGTGATGGGACGGTGTGGAGGGAGATTCATTCTGTCTCTAACCCAGGGAGTGTGTGTTGGGACGGTACGGAGGGAGATTAACTCAGTGTCTGACCCCGGGAGTGCGTGACGGGCCGGTGTGGAGGGTGATTCACACTGTGTCTGACGCCGGGACTGTGTGACGGGACGTTGTGGAGGGTGATTCACTCTGTGTCTGACACCGGGAGTGTCTGATAGGACGGCGTGGAGGAAGATTCACTCTTTGTCTGACCCCGCAAATGTGTGATGGGACGGTGTGAAGGAAGCTTCACTCTGTGTCTGACCCCGGGAGTGTGTGATGGGACGGTGTGAAGGGAGATTCACTCTGTGTCTCACCACGGGAGTGTGTGTTGGGACAGTGTGGAGGGAGTTTCTCTCTGTGCCTGACCCCGGGAGTGTGTGAAGGGATGATGCGGAGGGAGATTCACTCTGTGTCAGACCCCGTGAGTGTGTGCTGGGAATGTTTGTTGTGTGTTCAATTTGTGCCTGAATCCGCGAGTGTTTGATGATTCCTGTGATATTGAGGGATCTTCCCGTGCTGTGACACATACCGCTTCATCCCTTGAATTGATTTCCAGCAGGCTTGAATCACGGCTTGAACATTCTTGTATCGCTCCGGAGAAATTTGTTTGAAGCGTGGAGACGTAATAACACCGGTTATTATTCCTAATCCAATGCTCGGTACAGTTTCGCACTGGAAATCACGAACAAGGAACAGTGAGACATGGAGTGAATCTCCCTGCACAATTTCCCATCACAGACATCCGGGGTGACGCACATAGTGAATTTCACTCCATGCGGTCCCGCTACGTTCACCTGAGGTCAGTCACAAAGGGAATTTTTCCGCCCCCAGCATCGTCCCATCGCACATTCACAGGATAAGGCACAGTGAATTCCTCCACAGACCATCCATCACACAGTCCCGGTGTCAAGACACAGAGTGAATCTCGTACCACACTGTCCTATCGCACACGCCCGGGGAGAGACACAGAATGAAGATCCCTCCATAACGTCCCGTCACAGATTCACAGGTTCAGGCAGAGAGCGAAGTTCCCTCTACATCATCTATCACAGACTCTCCAGTCAGGCACAGATTCAGACTTCCTCTACCCCATCCCCGATACACTCACGGAGTCAGACACAAAGTGAGGCTCGTTCCACAGCAACCCATCACACACCCGGTGTGTCAGAAATTGAGCGATGCTCTAATTCTCTATAGTACCGTCCCAACAGGCTCTGGTTTGGAACCAGAATTAAGTTCCCTCCAAACTCTCCAATCGTGCATGCCCGGTATCAGACCAGCCTCAAAGTGAATCTCTCTCTCTCTCTCTCTCTCTCTCTCTCTCTCTCTCTCTCTCCTCCCCCCCCCCCCCCCCCCACTGCGTCCCATCACAAATTCGCGAGTGAGACACAAAGTTCGGCTACTGTGACAGTGTCCAATCGCACACTCCTGGGATCAGACACAGTGTAGCTCCATCAGCACCGTCCGATTACTGACACCCGGAGAAAGCCATGGAGTGAAGCTCATTCTCACTCTCCCATGGCACAGGCGCAAGTTCAAAAACAGTGTTCACAGTCCGCACCGTCTCATCACACTCTCACGGGATCAGCCAGAAGAAATCTCCCTCCACAGCGTCCCATCACGCACTCCCAACATCTGGCACGCAATGAAACTACCTCGGCACCCTCCCATCACAGGCACCCGGAGACAGTTATAGAGTGAAAGTCCCTGCAGTCTATTCAATCACACTTCCTGACGGGGCAGACAGTAATTTGGGTACCATCCAAAATGTCCCGTCGCACACTTTCGGAGACGGACGAAGATTAAAGCTCTTGTCTCACGGTTCCTTCATACTCTCCCGGTTCAGACACAGAGTGATGTTCCTTCCACACTGTCCCATCACACACGACCCTAACCCTAACCCACACTGTCTCACACTCCTCGGGTGAAACATGGTGTGAAGCTTCATGTACACTCTCCCATCACCCAGTCCTGCCGACAATCACAAAGTGAACCTCCCTCCACACTACCCCGATTCACCCACCCCGATCAGATAGGAAATTAAACACACACTGCCCCATCCCGCCGAACACTCCCGGGGTCAGACACAGTGTGATGCTCCTTCTATCCGGTGTCATCACACAATACAGGGGTCGGAAAACGAGAGCGTCTCCATCCGCACCGCCCTATCACACACCCCTGGTATCAGACACAGAGCGGAACACCACCCAGACAGGCGTCACCGTTCCCGGCGCAAAGAACACAGGTGACCACCCCCAAACGCACTCAGAACCCCTCCCCCGCCATAGCTTTCCATCACACGCACACTGTGCGAAACACAGAGTCCCATCATGCACACACGGGTTGAGACACAGTTTTAAGCTCCCTGCACACCGTCCGATAACACCCTCACACTGTCAGACGCGGACTGAGTCTCTCTCTCCAGGGACCCTTCACACACTCCCGGTCTCAGTCGTGGAGTGAAGCTCCCTGCACACAGTCTTTCATACACGCCCAGGCGTAAACGTGGAGTGAAGCTCCCTACACACTGTCTTTCATACACGCCCAGGCTTAAACGTGGAGTGAAGCTCCCCTCCACATTGTCCCATCACACACATCCGGAATAAGACAGAGAGTTTTACTCCCTCTACAAAGCCTCGTCACTCACTGCCTGTGTCAGACGCAGAGTGAATCACCCTCCATACCGTCCCACATCACACACACCCGGGGTCAGACACAAAGAGAATCTCCCTCCGCACAGACCCATCACACACTCCGGCGTTAGACACAGAGTGAATCTCCCTCCACACCGTCCCATCTCACACACCCGGGGTCAGACACATGGTCAAGGTCCCTCCACACCTTTGGTGTTAATTCTGCACTCTTAAACTGGATATCGATCTCTCTGTTCTCAGCTTTTCTTAGTCTCTTTATGTACCTGCCGGTTGTTTGGTTTCTCACCCCTTTCTCCCAGTGACTGCAAACTCAACACCACTTCACAGCCCTCCCTCAGCTCCCCGTCCATATCCTCTGGTCGCACTCACACTTGTTACCGGAGAAACAGACACACTGTTGAAGACTTTTCACACTGTAGAGGAACTGCTGACTGGTGAGAGGCAGGGAGATATCGTACTGTGAAGCGTCGCACTAACTGTGTCTGACACCTGGACTGCGCGCTGGGACTCATTGGACGGAGCACTATGTTTCCAATCCCGCGGAGGGTGGAGGGACCGTGTGTAGCAGATCTTCACTCTGGCTCTGACCCTGCAAGTGTGTAATGGTACGGAGTGGAGAGAGTTCCACTCTGTGTTTGACCCTGGGAAAATGTGATGGGAGAGTGTGTAGGGAGATTCACTATGTGTCTGACACCGGAAGTGTGTGATGGGACGGTGTGCAGGGAGATTCACTCTGTCTGACACCGGAGTGTGCGATGGGACGGTGAGGAGGGAGATTCTCTCTGTGCCTGAACCCAGGATTGTGTGATGGGACGGTGTGTGGGGAGATTCACTCTGTGTCTGACCCCGGCATCGTGTGCTGGGACGGTGTGTTTGGAGATTCAATCTGTGACTAAGCCCGGGAGTCTGCGATGGGACGGTGTGGAGGGAGAATCACTCTATGTCTGAGCACGACAGAATGTGATAGGACGGTATGGACGTAGCTTCTCAATGTCTCTGACCCCCGATATATGAATTGCGATGGAGTGGAGGGTGCTTCAGTCTTGAGTGGATAAATGACACATCACTCCTGCTCTTTTGAATTTATTTCAAGAAGCATTGAAACAGAGTTAGAACAATGTTGCTTCACCCCATCCTTTCACACCGGCCCATCACACATTCATGGCGCTGTTGTAAAGAGAAGATCCCTCCGAACCGTCTGATCACACAGACTCGGCTGTTTAGAGACAGAGTGAAGCTCCCTCTGTACTCTCCCATCAAATAGTCCAGTTGGCAGACATTCAGAGAACTCCAACACATTCTCCCAAAACACTTTCCCGGGATCAGACACAGAGTCAAGATTTCAAAATACAGTCCCAGCGCATACTGATTCGGCTGGACTCTCTCTCTCTCATTCTCTCTCTCTCTCTCTCTCTCGTTCTCTCTCTCTCTCTCTCTCTCTCTTTCTCTCTCTCTCTCTCTCTCTCTCTCTCTCTCTCTCTCTCTCTCTCTCTCGCTCTCTCTCTCTCTCTCACACACTCTCTCTCGCTCTCTCTCTCTCTCTCCCTCTCTCTCTTCCCATCTCTCTCTCTCTCTCATCCAGACACAGACACAGCCGCGACTGCACATCTCCTCCAGCACAACCACCCCTTTATCCACTACAGTCACCCCCTTTTCCAAAGCCATTTCGAAGTGAATGGGAAGAGAGAAGGTGGGAAAGATAGGGTGGGGGACAGACAGAGGCTTAGTGAGGAGGGCAGTGAGATAGAAAAACAAAGAGAGCGAGTACAGTAAAAAGGAGAGAGCATGACAGAGGAGCGAAATTGAAGCAGGTCAGAGGCATTCATGGGTTTCAAATAGGGAGATAGCGAGGATAAAGTGAGGGATGCAGAGAGAGAACTTGATAGACAGAAGGTGATGGAGGATTTGTGAGAGAGCTCCTGCACTCCGTTTGTTCGGCTGACGTCACTGCTATTTTTATTTTTTTCCTGTCTGTATGTTGGTCCAGTCAGTGCAGCGGCACGCCTTCAATACTTCTCTGAAATACTGCAAAACCCCCAGCTTATGTTTCAATGTGTGTAGAGAGTCTAACTTCAAACACCGCGCAGCGTGTGCAGGTTTCCTGTAAACTTCAATATCTAAATACATGCATTCGTTGATAAGTTCAGCACGGTTTGAAAAGGTCAATATGTTGTTTGTCTCTGTAGCTCGGTTACTTCGGTGGGTGTTTCTAGTTTGTCCCGGGGACGTGTTTTCTAGAGAACAGAGGGCCTGAATAAACAGGATGTTGCGGTGGGGGATGGGGTGTTGGTTGTAAACCACTCGGACAGTAAATGCAACATATCCGCCCGAGAGAGGGAATAGAAGAAAAAAAGAGAGAGCTCGAGAGTGAGAACCAAATTGATTCCCTCCAACAATCCACCCTTTCCATTTCTACCCATCTCTCTAAATTCTCTTCCCCTTCTTGCCCTCCCCTTCTTTCCGTAATACCCCTTTCTGTCCCCTGTCACTCACGATTCTCTCTCCGCCAAACCCTCTTTCCCTCCCTCCCTCTGTTTCTCCCCACTCTAACTACCTCCCACCAGCCACTCTAATCCCTCCAGACCACCCGCTTCAAACACCCTCAATCTCTCTCTTATCCAGCACTTCCTCCCCTGGCTCTCGGCTCCTCTCTTTATCAGCTGCTCATCCGGTGGTTGTGTCGCTCGGATCTAAAGGACGACACCGGCTTTCTTTGACAACGGTTACTTCCCCTCGCTGTGCTCAGAGACGCAGAGGTTCCCCGACAGGATGGAACGACAGAGAGACATACACGAATATTCAGCTCGTAAAACCAGACTCAACGTCTCCATCGAGAGGTAAGAGGGACAGAAACAGAGGGAGGGAGTTTCAATCTCTTTCTAACCCGTGGAGTTTGCGATGCGGGGTTGTGGAGTGAGATTCACTGTTTGTCTGTCCCCTGGTGCATGTGATGGGACAGTATGGATGGATCTTCACTCTGTGACTGACCCGTGATTGTGTGATTGGACGATGAGAATGGAGATTCACTCTGTGCCTGTCCGCGGGAGTGTGTGATGGGACGGTGTGGAGGGTGATTCACTCTGTGTCTGACCCCGGGAGAGTGTGATGGGACGCTGCCGGAGGGAGATTCACTCTGTGGCTGTCCCCGGGCGTGTGTGATGGGAAGGTATGGAGGGAGATTCACTCTGTGTCTGACCCCGGGAGCATGTCATGGGATGGTGTGGAAGGAGCTTCACTCTGTGTCTTATACAGGGAGTGTGTGATGGGAGGGTGTGGAGTGAGATTCACTCAATGTCTGACCCCGGGAGTGTGCGATGGGACGGTGTGTTTGGAGATTCACTCTGTGGCAGACCCCAGGTGTGAGTGATGAGTCGGAGTGGAGGGAGATTCAGTCTGTGTCTGACCCCGGTAGTGTGTGATCGGACGGTGTGGAGGGAGATTCACTCTGTGTCTGACCCCGGGAATGTGTGATGGCACGGTGCGGAGGGAGATTCACTCTGTGTCTGGCCCCGGGAGTGTGTGATGGGACGGTGTGGGGGGAGATTCACTCTGTGTCTGACCACGGGAGTGTGTGATGGGACTGTCAGGAGGGAGATACACTCTGTGTCTGACCCCGGGAGAGTGTGATGGGACGGTGAGGAGGGAGATTCACTTTGTGTCTGCCCCCGGGAGTGTGTGATGAGACGGTGTGGAGGGAGCTTCACTCTGTGTCTGACCCCGGGAATGTGTG